>NC_142932.1:59000438-59007938 GCF_046866305.1 Octopus bimaculoides | reverse complement strand
TGAAATCTGGTATTACGTTCATCTGTTTTAGCTACTCTGTATCCTCCGATTCTTTTGCGGCGGAAGACTTTCCATTTCTTAGGTGGCATAATTATATGTAACAGCAAGCAACAATTAACTATAATTACTTAATAATTGAGTGAGGAAACCAAGCAAAACAATTTAAAGAAAGATGTTTATGAAAACATTAGATTGGTAGCAAATGTTGTTTAAGTTTCTAATAGAATTTTACGCTCGAGTTAAGAAGTTGCCAGAAAAATAAAGATTTTTGGTAAACGTACTGTGTTCATAAAATAAAGTATAACATATTTCAGCTTTTAGATGTAAACGAATACAAATGGACATAATTTATTACGGCAAAAATATATTATATAACATAAGGTTAAATAGGTTTCAAATGTCCACACAAGGCCAGCAATTTCAGGGGAGGGTAAGACGATTCTATCGACCCCAGTATTCAACTAGTACCGATACTATCGACCCTGAAAGGTTGAAAGACAGACAGCGTCGGTGGAATTTAATATGAGAGAAAAGACGGACAAAATGTCGCTAATGATTGTTGCCCGGCGTGCTGGCGAATGTGATAGCATATCATCTTAGAAGAAAGTCATTATATATATGTCTTTATTGCCCAAAGGGGGGGGGGCTATGCATAGAGAGAACAAACAAGGACAGGCAGAGGGATTAAGTCGATTACATCGGCTCCACTGCGTAACTGGTAATTATTTAATCGACCCAGAAAGGATGAAATTCAAAGTCGACCTCGGCAGAATTTGAACTCGGAATGTAACGGCAGACGCAATACCGCTAAGGATTTCGCCTGGCGTGCTAACGATCTGCTATCTCACCGCACTCAGAAAACATTCAAGCCCTTTCAAACAAAAGTTAAACAAACGAACAAAAAATTAAATAATAGTTTTCTTTAATTTGAAATTGTAAATATGCTGTTCGCCTGAAACTATAGGAATCGTGTCAACTTCTAAAGGTGAAAATATCAGTTATGTGGGGTTTCCTATAGCAAGGAAACAAGCAAAAACACTCTCTCGCGCGCAAATTTATAAATAAGCAAAATACACGCGCGCACGCGCACGCACACACACATTGTTATGTGTGAGCTTAAGCAGTTGACTTTATAGGCAAATGAATGGAAGGAAGAAACATATTTAAGAGAATGAAGAAGTGAGATATGAAAACAGTGAGATAGGAAAACGAAGTAAAATAAAGACAGCCATAGAATATAGCTGAGAGGAAAGGAGAGAGAGGAAATGTAGAAAAATTATAGAGAAAATATGGTTTAGAGGGAGGGTGTTAGAGAATGTGTGAGTGGAAAATGAAAGTCTTGGTTGTGAAGACACGGTAAAGAATGTGAGAATATATGGCAATGCTAGAGATAAATGATCGGAAGAAAAGAAAGAATGGATAGTGGATGAAATATAGATGTGAGTAGAAAGGCTGAAAAGGCATACGGAATAGAAATTATCAGTGAAAATTAGAAACAAATACGAAAATGTAAATAAAAATATGGTAAGCTAGATCGATACATAGATGGGCAGATAGATATCAAATTTTGCATCAATCTATCTATCTATCTATTTAACTCTCTGGCAGACAGTCAGACACACATACATACATACATACATACATACATTGTGAGATAGAGAGTCAGTGTTAGGGTGAAAGAGGTAGATAAAGGGAGAGAAACAGAGTGAGAGAGTAAAAGATTAGAGATGTAGGTATAGAGAATATGAATACCGATATATACAAAGATACTTAAACAAATTCATACAGACAGAAGATTCATGGTGGAGGAGGAGGGTATAACATTATGTAATGCCTTTTAAATATCTCGCAAACATTTTCTCTAAGAACAGTTGGTGAGACGGCAAAATTCCAAGGAAAGAAGAAAACGAATATTTTTCTTTCCTTTTGTTAGAAAAAAATTGCAAATAGTGGGAGAAATGGGACGAGTTTATGTTAAGACTGAAGAAATAATGTGTACGAAAACATTGAATTTTGTAGTTTTATTCACCATCTTGAATTTTATGGGCTTTTTATTTTTTCCATAATTTTCCGTTTCAGAGTTTTTATTAATATTTTGTTGTTTTCATATTACTAAAGCTTACACACCAATATTGAATAATCAAAGAATTGATAGTGAACAGATAATACATTTTCCTTTTTTTTATCTTTTCATATAACCATTATCTTCTGAGCTTTCATCTTATAATACAGTTCTCAGGACACATACACAAATCAGAATAAAAGAAATATGTCAATAAAAAGAAACAGTATTGCCAGAGAGCTGCTGGGTGATGCACGATATTATAGCTAGGAAGAAATAACAAACACCGACCAAAAAAGAAATCAGTATGTATTTGTATTTTCCTTAGAAAAGGCGGAAGCATTGAAAATTTCCATTCTGTTCCCCATCATTAATTTTCTGTATATTTTTCATGTATAGTTCAGTGTGAGTGTTGTGAGTGTGCTATTTTATTATTTAGTTTCGAAATTAAGCCAATTTTGTGCAACGCTCTAGAGCATTTCAGAATGGACGGATGGATGGTGGACAGAAATATGTTCTTGCCCGTATCATCACCACTACAGTCTGATGAACAATGCAAGGAGAGAGGTTGAAGTGACCATACATAGTTTTGTGTAACGTACACGTCCCTTTCAGATGGTCTTTAATAAACGTAAACGCTGAAAGCTTGGTCTAGATCGAAAATGGAAAGAGGATAAAAGAAATAGCCAAGTAACTAATGCACGTGAGCAAGAGAGAGAGAGAGAGAGAGAGAGAGAGAGAGAGAGAGAGGTGGAAGAAGAGAATGGATATGGGTTAATATCAAAGCAATCATATAATTTTCTTTGATCTTAAGGGTTAGCTTCAACTAGTATCATAAAAAAAAAAAACATGCAAAGCAACAACGTTACACGGAAAAATACAGTCACAAAAATAAGTCTATTCATGAGATCTAAAAATGTTTACAACCGCAAAAAGCACATATGCGAATCGTATTTGAATACATATTTATAACCATCGAATATATATTATTGTGCCTGTCTATGGTAAACAGAATATTCATGTATTTACATGCAATTTAGTCATCTATGATTATTGGATAAAGAAGAAAGTAACACACGCACAATCACAAACATACCTACATATAATATACATTCAGGAAACGTGTGTTCAGACATCAGAAAACAAATTCGGCGATATGACTAACGAAATGATTTCTACATAGTCTAAAAACGGAATACAATATGGAAAGTGTAAGAAATGAAAACTTATTTGAAACCCCACATCGTGTTTTTTTGTTGCTAATTTCTTTTTTTGGCAGTCATATATTTGAAATGTATTAGGGAAGGTTGGGCTATATTAAGTCCATATTGGATGTATGAAGCAGACCAGTGTCGCATACGGTAATCATGTAATGACATACACATTAGAAATAAATATAATAGTATTCCGGTGTCATCAACATCACCTCCAATATAGGTTTAAAGGCACTAACTAAAGGCACTAACTAAAGGCACTAATTAAAGTAGCTAACGAAGAATCGCCCAGCCTCGAACAGCTAGAAATAGTAGCTAATTCATCCTCCAAGTACAACATATGGTCTTCAACTAATAACGTCTATATTATCTATATTAAAAAATCATACTTTTTTAAGTGTAAACAGTATATTCGGTTTTTAAAATTTACAATTCTCTTGCATGCATGCCGACACATACAGACACTCATCAACACATGCACACAGGTGAACCCCTTGTATACACACACACACACACACACACACACACATACATTAACACACACATACATTTACACACACACACATACAATTACTCGTTCGCTCGCTCACGCAACTATGCATATACACACTCACGTATACATTGCCGACTGAACACAGGTTAATGTTACTTTACATGTCACTACGTTTGTTCAAATTGCTCCCATTTTAATCTTGCGAGCCCTTTGAACTCAGTGTTTGCGTTTCTATCTATCTTCCTCTTTCTCTCTCTTTTTCACTTACGTTACTTTTTTTCTTGTTTGGCGATCATACATTTGAGAGTGTCATTTCCGTGGATACTTTCCCTTCAGCTCACCACTGGAAACTGCGTCCTGCTTTCACGCTCTGGCCTCTGAACTTCCTCATTTTAATTGGCTTAGTGAACAAGGCAATTTTTCTCTTCTTTTATACATACTTACATGTAATTCCGAACACCCGTTCGCTTTCTCGCTTTTCCTTTTTGCAAAGTATTTATCGTACTACTGGCGTGTGTTTTGTTTTATTTTTATTTTAAAATGCTATTTTTGTTCTGTCCAAATACTAAAACTTATGCATATAATCTATCGTGACTTTGTTTTTTGCCTCCCCTGGTCGCTAAGATTTTACTGTATATTTATATACTTACAGATTTTTCTTATCCGTTTCCACTATATCAGTTTCTTAATGACGGTATGCGATACTTGTTGACGCCAGCAGGCTGGTTTCGTTTCTAATGCACCAAAACCCCGAAAAACCTCCGGGATGATACTTGATGAGTTGTATTCTGTTTGTTATGGTCTGAACTTTTATCTATTTTCTTTCATTTCAGACACTGATGCAAGCAGCATCATGCCCTCACACAATGCTATGTCGATTATATTGAATATTCGCTTATATGTGGGTCTACACATCGTTGATTCAAAATTCAGTCTAAGCTTATGATCGAATGAAAGCTATTTAGGAAAGTTGAAATTGATGAGCTGCTTTTTGGGATAAATATTTATATATGCATCTAGAATATGTGAATGTCTTCTTTTAGTTCTCAACAGGACATTATCACTCTGTCATGTTTCGCTCCTGTGGGATAGCGTATCATCATACACTGCATAAGCAGACTGTGTATACCATATCTAATAATGCATTGAGCTTTACATCTTCATCTTCTTAGTGTTAATGCTTGATAACCCATTCTCATACGTCTTTACCACAACTCTCACCTCGTCAAGTCCGAAAAATAACGAGGGAGGCGCATCACATCTGGAATGCCGTGAAGACCACACAACACTAAACCAGTTGGGCAATGTGGTAAAACTATTGTGTTGACATTTTATAGAGTGTTAATGGCAGGTAAAAGTGATGAAATTCTCAAGGAAACACGGTGTCAATGCACATCAAATGGTTGGCCCATTCTAGAGGGCTTTCATGTCGACCCATATATTTTCATCTATGGCATCATAACGTTACTGAGAAGCATTCGTTGCTGTAGGTAAACTTTGGACGTGTCGTCAGCTTAGACTGTCCGTGATACAGATGGTGTAACGGAAGCGTTCTGCTTCACCTGACTTGGTACACAAATATTGGTTACAGGATGAGATATGCAGGACAGCTGCTATCACGTGCAGGTTGATTTCGTCTATCAGTTATGTCCCTTGTAGAGATAATCCTGCCGTATTTTTTTTGGGTGTCCGTGGCGGAAAAGATTTTTTGATATGATACGACTGAAATCAAACACTTCATTCGCTTAAGTCCTCACTAACTTTCTCATGTTTCAGCTGAAGGAAAAGTTACCTAAGAGTTAGCTAATTTCTTGTATTGTAATAAACATGATGCGACTAAAGCATGAACCATAGTTTAGAGTAGAAGACCTGACCTGGAAGGAACACTTTTATTTTAGGTCGGATTCACCGTTGTCTTCATGGGTTTTCCAAGATTATCTCGTAGATATATACTCCGCTAGGGATTTTTTTTTTTTTATTCTGGACATGTTGAATTTTTCCTTTTCTGATCATTTGTATATAAGCTGGAATCTATTTGGCTTTTATCTATATTGGCTTTTATCCAAACAGTCGTAAATGCTTAATTTTGTGCCTCTACTAAGAAGCTTTCTATTTCCCTTTCCAGCCATTATTTCGGCAACCATAACCATGTCTCACAAATATTTGCTGCATCTACCTTTGGGAATCTATCCTGAATATTTCGCACTTAAGAGTGTTTGATTATATATTTTCCACTTTCCTGCTTGATTACATGTTGGTCAAAGGGGCACTGTATATCAACTACCTAGTACACATTGTGCATCCTGTTTACCTCCACTAAGTCTGGTCTGTTATGCTCTAGCGCTTGAACTGTTTGGATTGGGAGATCCT
The DNA here is from genome assembly GCF_046866305.1 of Octopus bimaculoides. Taxonomy (NCBI): domain Eukaryota; kingdom Metazoa; phylum Mollusca; class Cephalopoda; order Octopoda; family Octopodidae; genus Octopus; species Octopus bimaculoides. The sequence goes on along the minus strand of NC_142932.1, from coordinate 59,001,799 downwards.
ACAGTCTCCCTAAGTCTCTGACTCACCCAATTTCCGTGGTTTGTAATCATATCACATCTTGCGTCTCTCTACCCCCAGTTTTCGCACAATTTCCAATGTAGCACTTTCGCTACCTCATAGCTTCTCCACAAAATGTAGTTTAAAGCATTTGTTTGTGATATGAGCAATGGTTTCGCTCTGTATATTACAGATGCGGCACAGCGAAAATACGTAAGCTTGACCCTCCAGTTCGTGCCTAAAGATTCGTCTTGCGCTGCCAGTATCGTGCTCTCAGTGTTACTTTCAGTGTTCCTTTCGTTTTTCATTGTTCCTTTCTTCAGCCAATTCCTCGTATATTTTCCAGCAACATCTGTTGTTGTTACATGGAATTCATTGTAGCAACAATCAGTCTATTGATGTGTATTGATTCTTCGCATCTTTTTTGCACTTCTTCCTTTGCTTACCTGTTTTTCTCCGATTTTAATATTCCTTCATTCCTAACTGACACTAGCACGATTGTCTTACTTTTGGATATGTATCTCAATAAGCTCTCGAGTTCGATACGTACGCAGTCTTGCACATTTATCAGACACTTTCCTCTATTTGTTCTCTTCATGTATAGGCGATCAGTGTCCGCATGTGCTTGATGGACTCCGTGCATCGTTTCTTGTCTCCCTATTGACCTATTTAGCTGTCCTCTGTCCAATTCAGTATTCCAGCACCATGCCGAACTACTACGACTGCATGCGAGTTTATTGCCGACATCATGGTTCTGGCATTCAGCTTTGAAGCCAAAAGTTTTTTCAGTCACCGCAGGTACTCTTTCTTTGCTTTTTCAATCATATCGTTGTATTTCATTCCATCTGCCTCAAGTATTCTTCCAGGTATTTATAACTGGATTGAAGTTTATTTCCTTTTATCAATTTACCTCTTGGCATCCATATGTATTGTGTCTTGAAAAGTTTTCCTCTTCTGAACACCAACGTAGCTCATTTTCAGAGTCAAAGCTTCATATTGATATCATTCGAGTAAATCCGTGCAGACTGGACTAAGCTATTCTGCCTCAAATGTTGTGAAACTTTTCAAACGTCCGTGTGCAGTAGGTGGTTCGGTTTTCCCTAAGCTCTTCCCAGATCATCCCCCAACTTTGTCTTCTGTAGTATTTTCCTCAAGCGGACCATTTCTAGCACAAAGATCACTAGGGGGACATTGGAAGATTTCACTCTTCATTTTCAATTCTTCTAATATTTAATGCCTTGTTGCAATTCAGTTCTGCAACATTTCATTATCATTTCCTTTGTATCAGCATGTTCTTTGCAATGACTTCCCGAGTAACATCCAGCTCCCTAGGGAAAGTGAAGTATAAGAGGTATATAACTGAA
>NC_142932.1:58975438-58995438 GCF_046866305.1 Octopus bimaculoides | reverse complement strand
ACGACGACGGCGTGGATGACCACAATAACGATACTATTCGTTAATGAAGCACGACACCAATTATTGGGAGAACATAAGATGATTGCATCGACTGCAGTATTTTACTGGAACTTTATTTCCTCGACTGTCTTTGGTTGAAAAGAATGATTGAAACAATACACACCACCAAGCTCATTTATGAATTAACAAGTAGGTCATGCTTCTTGAATATATCAAGCATGTCGTTGACTGAAAAGACGATTTCGAATTTGAAATGATTTAATCTATGAAGATGAACTTGAAGAGTGCTTGCAGAAAAGAAATCAACTTCTCTACTTATTCTGTCAATCCACATGACGATAACCATGAAGAATTATGTTTATCATGACAGCAACGATTGTCATATATCAATTTTTAAGAATGAGATCCTACGCACAAACAAAGAAAATTTATTCACCGTGGATTATCTTCTACGTATATCGAAAGCGACGATGTGTAGTCATTATTGTATAGCATGAAATATCTTAGCCTTAACGATAGCGGATAGTATCAAAGATAAACTTGAGAATACTAATTCATGACCACGAAAGAGTTGTATTTACAGTAAATCTAGAGCACCACAGCAGCGGATACTGCTGTAAATGAAATGGCTGATAGATGGAACTGAAAAGGATGCACTATCCAAAGTTTTAACCATTTCCATCTGATTTGCCTGTCTCTAGAGTTATTATTTTCTGCAGTTTCTAAATCGGGTCGTTCAGTTCTTTCTTTATTATCGCTCTTTAATATTATTTTCACTTAAGAGTATATTTAGGGAAATTCTCTACAATATCATAAATCATTTATGTAGACATTGTTGGCAAGTTCTATTCTCTTAATCAACTAAACAGTCATTGCCTCTAATCGCTCTGATCATTGTCATTGTCTTGACGCTGTTGCTTTGCTCGTTACTGCAGTGTTCCAGTTCAATTGGTTAAGCTGATACATGGCACTGAAATTTCGTAATCAAACGATTATGGACAGAAGGATTTGGGTCACATGTTCTTTAGTGGAACTATTTCAGCAACAATGCGTGCAGGGTATATCTCGAGATACAGAATGTAGAATGTATTAAACCTTTCATTCTAATACTATTTGATATCAAAATATTAGCGATGGCAAAAATGTATACAAACACATTTATCTCTGATTCATTCCAATCAGCCATACAGACTTTTAAGATACGTCCAAGAACAGTAATGTGTCATTTTTGTTTTGTTAGACGTCGACAATAAAAAAGGAAGTCAATTTAGGTGTACGTTACAGCTCCATTTAGGGGGCTTAAGCAAGATTGACAGCCCCAGTATTTCAGCGGTTAACAATAACAGTAGGTGAAAATGTCAAGCACATACTCTTGTGCAAGTTGATTTTGTTCAAATTCATTTGCATACATATATCAGTTATTGCATATGTGTAGAATTTTACATATTTTGTGGTTCAAATGCATCCGCCTTATCACTAAACCATTTCTATAGCTTAACGTTTTCCAGAATGGTGAGATATTCATCGACATAAAAATCACTAGGCACACCATTTATTTTTTTTTAATTTAGACTACTAGTGACCACAGGTTTCCCAGATATTAAGCAGAAACAAGATTGTTGCACTTGATATCAAGAGAGCATTCACTATCTCTTATGGGAACATATAGCCAATGTTATGGATTATATGCCTCTTTCATTTTTTGACTGAGAGGCTTCCTATCAGTTCACTGAATTACTGTGTCTCAACGGATCCTTTTACTGCGAACCCTCTGTAATCTAATTTAACTTTATCTCTGGAGCAATGATTTTACTCCACTAATGATCGACAAATTTTCAACATGAAACCCATCTTTGCAGATAGTGCATGCCTTCACTTTAGTTTAATCTTACACAAGAAAGCCATTTCCAACCCAAACGCCAGACATTACATCTCATTTCCACTATAAAGGTAGTATGAATACTTTTCATTGGAAAAAGACAATTCAATTTTTAAAACAGTAACACAAGAAGTATGTCACTAAACTCTTGGTTAATCATTACGTTAATATGTCTATATATGCTTGTTGGCACTCCATCGCTTACGACGTCGAGGGTTCCAGTTGATCCGATCAACGGAACAGCCTGCTCGTGAAATTAACGTGCAAGTGGTTGAGCACTCCACACGTGTACCCTTAACGTAGTTCTCGGAGATATTCAGCGTGACACGGTGTGACAAGGCTGACCCTTTGAATTACAGGCACAACAGAAACAGGAAGTAAGATTGAGAGAAAGTTGTGGTAGAAGAGTACAGCAGGATTCGCCGCCATCCCCTGCCGGAGCCTCGTGGAGCTTTAGGTGTTTTCGCTCAATAAACACTCACAACGCCCGATCTGGGAATCGAAACCGCGATCCTATGACCGCGATTCCACTGCCCTAACCACTGGGCCATTGCGCCTACACTATATATGCACAACACCATTAAAACTCTCAAAATATTACTAAAACTAAACGTTTCTATGCATGATACTCCATTTAAAATATAGCCATGGTAATTTGTAAATTTGACTGAAACAAGTTATATCAGATCATCTCTATAAACTCTGTCTGGCACTATATATAATATTCTCTATATAATATTCTCTATATATAATAGAGAATCTAAATCAACAGGGCACAAACAATATATTGCTAGTCTTAACTGAATATGCTGCTAGACAAAGTAAATTTATTTTCAAATCATGATATATAAATTAAAAATCTAAATGTTTTAATGATTGTATCTAATTTATGGAATAATGAAGTATATAATTAATCGTCTAAAATTCAATTGATATTTTTCGAAGATATAATATTGTGTTTTGGCGAATAGATGCTTTTTTAATTTGGGGTTTCCCAGATGTCGTGTCTCTTTATACGTTGTGCAAATAATAGATTATAATTTCATGTTATCCTGTATTATATTCCTTTTTGCTCATAATACAAGAGAAGTTAATCCATCCATCCATCCATCCATCCATCCAACCATCCATCCAAACATACATACATACATACATACATACGTACACACGTACGTACATACATACATACATACATACACATATACAGCCTTGGCCAAAAGCATTAGGCCACCCCCAATGTTTTGGGGTTCTGCTAGCTCTATGTAAATGAACCTCGTGTACATGGTAGTTTATTGTATATTGCACAATATACATTAGTTTTAATATCTGGTTGACCCTTCTTTAGCATCAAATACCGCTTTTATACGGTCAGGCCTTCAATCAGCTGGTTTGTTGCATGTGCAGAGCGCAGTTTTACTACATTGTCCTCTCAACATTTGGTACAAATGCTCTTTATTTTTAAATGTTGTGTTCCTGATAGCTTCAACAAGATTTCTCCATAGGTATTCGATCGAAGTTAGATCGTAACTTTGAGCTCGCCAGTCCATGGTAACAATACCCTCTGTCTCAAACCATTAACGAGTATTCTTTGCCGTATATGGGGCCTTGTCTTGTTGTAAGATAACACTGTTTGTCGACACTCCTGGATGCAATTTAGCACTTGATGGCTCTAAAACATCCGATAACATAGAAACAGGTAACTGAATTCTTCCTTCCTTGACAAAAAAAACATTTCTCCGGGTCCTGTGGCAGACATGCAGGCCGATACCATGATAGAACCACCCCATGTATTACGGTTGTTACCAGACATTCAGCCTTGAATACTTAAATACTGCGGTGCACGAAAATTGCACCAGATGTACTGAAAACAAGAGTAAAAACATGAAAAATAATATTAGCTTTATATTGGATACTTTTTTATATATATTTTGGGAAACAAACCAGTTACATTAAGTTTATATGTTGATTGAATACATGTACTTCATAGTTACTTTCATCAGACCATATGACTTTCAACTATTGTTCATCAGTCCAATTTGAGTGATTTTTGGCCCACTGAAGACGTTTTTCCAAATTCGCTTCAGAAACCCATGGCTTCTTCCTGACTGTACAGCCTTTCATACTGTACTCTACAAGCATTCCAACAGTTCTCGTTTATATTTGTGTAGTACTTGCCTCGTTAAAGTCCGCACAGAGTTCCGACGATGTTTTTCTCCTGCTTTTGAGCGGCTGTTGGATGATGGATCTGTCATCACGAGGTTATGTAACCTTTTTTCAACCTGTTCTTTATATAGTCTTCACACCTATTGTCTCTCGCTTGAGAGTCGTTTGCACCGCACATCGTGAACATTTTATCTTCTGAGCAATTTGCCTTTGAGGTATTTCATCTTCATAATGAGCTACAATTTGACCTCGCTCATACTCACTCCACTTCCTAGTCTTAGGCATGTTACTGTTTATTAACTGTATCTACAACGTATTTTAGCATAAAACTCCGAAATAATCAAGGAAACATAATTTAATTTTGGGCGTTGGTCTTACTCATAATTGGTTACATATGTACAGTACAGTATAAAAGTGGTAATTGATGGTTAAGGAGGGTCAACCAGATATTATAACTATTGTATGTTTTGAAATATGCAACAATATACCATGTGCACGAGTTTCATTAACATTGAGATAGCAGACCCACAAAACATTGTGTTTTCCTTATTCATTTGGTCAAGGCTGTATATATATATATATATAAACTGTCCGACAAACAGTCCGTAAACAGTCCGCTAAACATTTGATGCTAAATCGATGTAAATTGTTTCGGGGTAAAATGACATTGATGTCACGAAAAGCTGATGGGTTGTACACATACATAGATCCATGTATACGTGGAAAAAACATACATACATGCATACATATGTGTGTCAGTGTATGTGTGTCTGTGTGTTTTTGAAAGCAAAACAAGCATCAATAAATAATTAGTATCCTAGCTTGAATTTCTTCGTAAGCTTTCTGTAGATAAAAATGTATCCGGTTAAAAATATTTTATCTGATATGAAAACCTGTCGCCACTCCAATTTGTAAATCCGCAGTCCAGCTACCGACTTAAGATGGTATGTTGGTTCGGATAGCTATTGAAAATGTACACGGTTAGTGGATATTATACGGTCATCGAAGGCTTACAAATGTTCCAGTTACGTACTGGAGGGCAGTGTTTCCATAATTAAGCCGTATTACTCGATCGATCCACGCCCTCTCTGTCTCTGTCTCTCTTTCTCTCGCTTTATATATATATACATATATATATATATATATATATATATATATATATATATATATATATATATATATATATATATATATATACACATTTATATATATATATATATATATATATATATATATATATATATATATATATATATATATATATATATATATATATATATATACATATATATATATACATATATATATATTACAGGGAATTTTTTGTACATACAAACCATGAGACGTAAAAATTTAATAATTTTATTTGTACCAAAGTGAGCTGTAACGAAGAAATGATTAATGAATGTTTTTCAATGCAGTAGTTCATAAACAACCGTTAATGTTACGAAAGCTAGTGGGTTGTACACATACATACCTGCAATAATTTCTCCCTCAAATTCCTCTCTGCCTCTTAAAAAGAAAGGAACTATATGACAATTTATTCCAACATATCCACAAATATACAATACTAACGGTCTCTATGACATTATCCAGATATCTGCTCAATAAAGTTTAATATGATGCTTAAAACAATAGCAAGAAAAAAATAACGGTAGTACATCTGCATATGTTACTGCACCAAATGAAACCATTAAATAAACGCTCTCTCATTCCCTCAACAATTAAAGTCTATTTATCATGTATTCTTTTCACATGTAACCAAAATTGAAGTACAGTTGATTAATCCATAACAACTTAAACGTGAACCTTATCATTTATGTTGCATTTGTTGTTGTGAAGCCAAGGTTCAGCTTTCTCAAGCCTACAGAAGATTGCTGCAATGGGCATCTAGACGTTTTTTATTTGCACTTATCTTTCATCTAAGATTGGGTAGATTTGGTCTATTCTAGGTTAGTCCCGCGTCTACGTCACCTCGTACAATTACGAAATATAAGCTCTCTACAAGTCTATTCAATAACCTCACACGCAATTAAGTAAGGGTGTAATAACTATTGCAAAAATAAACTATGAAAGATCAAGATAAGGAATGAATGTTGTAATTTTGCACAAAAGTGCTCACTTATGTAAAATTGAAAAATTAGTTAAGGAGATTATTTTTAGATATAAGATAGTAAATCGAATCAACTAATGCTAAGTATGCGGAGGATACTTCAGTTCGTACACAAAAAAGAAATCAAATAAAAAATATAGCCCTAACATCTGAGCTTAGTTGTGCGAGCATAATGTTTATTAGATATCTTTATATTGCGTGCTGTTTCGTGTTGGTAAATTCGACGGACAAGTAGACGCACATACATGCAAATATGTATATATGAATACATTCCAGCGTGTACCTGTGTTCTTGTGTGTGTGTGTACATATACATATAGATTTAAAGAAGAAACAAAATGAGCCGACAGTTTGTGATTGTTAAGAATTTGTGAATACTGTTGAATGGATATTTGTAAGTATGTTATCATCTTAAAGTTTATTTAACCCAAGTGTAACATAAACCAAGTAAGGAAGCGTTTTATTGCTAACTGTGGGGGGATGTGTGAATCTGTTTCTTGGAGTCTGAAATAGAAATGATGAATGGTATAGATTCAATGAAAAACAAATGAAGAGGAATGGACGAATTTGAAACAAAGTTTGAACGGTATTCTGAGAAGTCATATGTATATATATATATATATGTGGGTGTGTGTGTGTGTGTACGTGGGTGGGTGTGTGTGCGTGTGTATGTGTGTGTGTGTGTGTATGATAAATTTGAGTTTGGATATGTCTTTATAATTGGTGAATTAAACAGGATTCGCTTTCTTACATTGAGCGACTGTAAATAATTGAAATTATCAAATCAAAGTGATCAAGAAAAATAGTAAAACAAGTGTTAAAACAGAATGGAAGGGGAAGTTTAAGGGTGGGGAGCGTGTGAGTGAGTTGCTGGGAAAGAGTTTAGTAGAATACAGTTTGGTAGAGAATAAAGGAATGGCAGAATGTGAGAGAAGGTATATGAAAGAGACAAATTAAATGAACTATAGTAGATACACAATTACATTGGTTTGCAGAATCTCGTACACCATTTATTTTGATTTTATTTCTATCAGCCAACATACGAAAGACAAAACAGCATCTTTGTGGCGCCATGCACTATAGCTAAAATTCTGCTGGGTTCTGTAATTGACTGTAAATCGGCAACAAATGAAAGAAAAGCGGCAACAGCAACACCGTTAATTGTAAGAAGTGCATTATCAACAACAATAACAACAAAGCCCAAGATGATAGTGGCAGAAATGGTGAGCCCCTAGTGAATGAAGAGATAAAATTGCAGTGACGGGGATAATGGAAAAGAACGGAATGCAGTGACCTGTCAGTATAGATTCATTAGTATAGTCGCAGGAGATTAGGTAATATGGTGGTGTAAGTGAGTGAGGGAAATAGAGACAATGATTGAAAATATAGGTATGCATATATGTATGTATGTAAGAAAAAGTAAGTACATGTATATTACAAAAATTGACTAGAAAAGGTTGCTGATAAAAATTATCGACTAGAAAATTTTAGATATATTTGCAATGAATCATACACACACTTCAAATATACAAACATATGCACGGACACATATATATGACATATATACATTTTGTTATCTTTCATGAGAGGTGGTGGTAAAAATGTCTCATTCAAGCGTGTAGAACTATTCTGTCTCTTCGAGTTCTCAGGGAAATGCCTGCTACGTCATTTAGGCCAAACTCTAGTTTTCTTACCTTTGTCTTGTACATTTATAGAGACGTGCAGACGTAGGAAGCTGAACGATTTAACACCCGCAAACGCAGATTAAGCAGATCATTCCCGATTCAGAAAAACAAAGTTTATAATAATCAAAGGAGGCCATACATATTGGTATCAAATTGTGGCACAACGCCATGGATTTTGGTGAAGGAGTAAGGTTTATTACGTCGAACTTATTTTATTGGCCGCGAGGATGAATCGCTAAGTCGATATTGGCGGAATGTCAACTCAGAACGTAAAGACGGACGAAATGCCGCTAAGCATTTTGATCGGTGTGGAAACGAGTCTGCCAACACACCGCCTTAAGGAAGGCTATAATACTTGGTACATGTGCATATGAGACATAATCACAGAAGGCATCTTTCACAGTTACCAGCGTTTGTTTGATGCGGGCATCATTTGTGGGTCAGCGTGATACACTACGCTATGCATACATGGTGTTGATGTCACGTTTTAGGCTTACAGGCAATAATTTTACTATTACAAGAAAGAAGATGGAATCTATAACTGAGGTAAGTCAATCAGACACTGAAACGCTTTTGGAAATCTACTGACATTGATTATTGTTTGAAAGTAAAAAAAAAAAGAAAAAAAGAAAGAATCGAAAGTGGGAAATCACAATCCACAAAGAATCTTCCTTGTAATTTGTACCGAGTGTGATCAGTTGAGAAATACATAAAACGCTACTGGAGTAAATAACATATACGATATGAATTCATAACACATTTCTGTATTTTTAGGAAAATTCGAGTGGAGCCTAAATACGTATACAAATTGTTTTATGAGTGAGACATATTTCGGCCTCGTTTGTTCCTCAGATCGAAGATTAGATTTCAGCAGTGCGGTCACGTTGTATTTTAAGACTATATATTGCATGATATATAATTGCGCTGATAAATTGTTTAGCTGATATGCAGAGGGGTATTCACAATTATGTGTTATGTACAGTGAAGCCAAACATCTATATTATCAGTAATATCAGTAATATAAGGTAAAATTTGTACACATACACGCACTCACACACACAAACACACACACACACACAAAACGCACACATACACTTACACACATCCACACATCCACAAGATTTTATTCTCTCTCACTTTATTTACTCATATTCCATTCAGTTGAAAAGTGTAGCCTCGAAACGTAACAGACATTCTCACTTTCTCGAGCGTGAAACTAATACGCCTGCTTTTTGTTCATACATCTGTCTTCGTTTCTCTGTAAATTCCAAATATATATATATAAGTGTGTGTGCGTGCGCATGCGTGTGTGTGTGCGTGCGCATGCGTGTGTGTGTACAGATGGATGCATGTATATATCTATCTATATTGGTTTCAAATTTTGGCACGAGGCCAGCAGTTTCGTGAGACAGGATAAGTTCATTACATCGATTCCAGTTGAGTACTGGTACTTACTTTGTCGACCCCGAAAGGATCAAAGGCAAAGTCGACCTCCGCAGAAATTAAACTCAGAATGAAAAACGGATGTATTGGCGCTCAGCATTTTCCACGCCACACGAACAACTCTGCCAGCTTACCTGCTTAATTTATCTGTCTCTGTTTATTGACACAATCGCTAATTTCATTGTCTTTATTTTCTTTTGTATAATTATCCCAATTAGTACCGACATTTCTGTAGAATTCTGAAAAAATTAGACACATTAAATAAATTGGCTTTAAATGCAATGTATTAAGTATACCAACCCCTGTGCTATTGTTGTGCCAGAAGCTCAATTACACGCATATAACATTTGGTTGGTTTAGACGCAAACTCTCCCTGAATTTCAAACTAATCCAAAATGTTGAACCTAATCCCGTACAGGAAAGAAGCTATGGATTGGAAATGGTTTTGTGTAATGATGCAAATTCCAGACTGTAGGCTGTGTGAGGCACTATTTCCAGGCCAAGAATACCTCAAATTTGCCCTTGGTCACATGGGAAGTATAGGCTGGAACATTCTCATGCTGTAGGAGTACACACTTTAGATTGATTAATTCCGAATAGCGGGCTTTCATAGCATCATATACTGGCTGTAGTTTTTGAGTATAAAGAAATGCAACACCTACTAGAATTGCCATTAAATACACAACAAACCACTCTTGTTTGACAACAGATTCTGAAGCTTTGCAAGAATGAAGTTACTAATTTCTGTCATTAGAATTATATGGATAGATCCATTGTTATTCTCGGTCACAATTTAATACCAAACAGTGATATGCCAATGATTTGCAAGTGTCTGCATGTCATTGAGTCTGGTCAGTTTGTCAGGAGCTTCTTGACAGCGTCTATTCACAAGGCCGAGATTATAGAGGTGTCGATTGATGGTGTTTTGTGTATGACCATATCCTGCTGACAATGTTCCAGTGAATTTACTTGGCTATTGGTCAAATTTTCGGCATAGGCCTCATTTTCCGCAACAAAAATACTCCCTGTCTTGATTTGACTTCGAGGATATTGGCGTCACCTTCATTGAAATGTCTGAACCAGTTTTCTAGTTTTGTAGCACACATTCGTTGAGAGTTCCTGCGTATTCCTCGTTAATATTCTCGTTTGCCGCTGCACTTGCACTCAGGGATTTATCGCACAGGTACCTTAAAAGTATAAAAGTGAAAGTTGACTTCGGCAGAATTAAATTGAAATCATAAACGCGGTTCAAATATTAGTATTTTGTTTAGTATATTGATAATTTTGCCAGCTTACTGTCTTTAACAATAACAATAAAATAATAAAGATAATAGTAATAATAATAATAAAAGCAGAAAAACTGGAAGAATTCTGGAAACAAATATGGTCGGTGAAGCAACAACCCCAGAAAAGGACCATTAAAACAACGAACTTAGCACCTGAGCAACTCTGGACCCCAATAACAACTGAAGAGGTCACCCAGACACTGCAAAGACTAAGCAACTGGAAGGCACCTGGGCACGACAAGATCCCCAACTTCTGGTTAAATCACCCGACAGGAATGCATAAAAAGCTGGCAGAAAACTTTAACAACATACTAGCAGAGCCAGAGACAATGCCTGAATGGCTCACGAAAAGGAAAACCATCTGAATTCCCAAATCCACGGAAACTGAGAAACTACAAAACTATAGACCTATAACTTGTCTCCCTACGATCTACAAAGCCTTTACTGCAATAATATCGGAGATTGTGTAAGTACCTGGAAAATAACAACCTCTTTCCAGAAGAGCAGAATGGATGCTGCAAGGGCTCATACGGCTGTAAAGATCAACTATTGATCAATAAATCCATAACTGAATACAGCCGCAGAAAGAAGAAAGGCCTCAGTATGGCCTGGGTGGACTACCAAAAGGCTTTTGACAGTGTTCCCCGCACGTGGATTCTGGAAACACTAGCCATAAACAAGGTGGCACCAATTATTATAAAATACATCAGACACTCAAAGAACAAATGACAGACAGTGCTACAACTCCAAACGAAAGCCATCCCCATTAGAAGAGGAATATTCCAGGGAGACACACTCTCTCCACTCCTGTTCTGCCTGGCACTCACACCATTAACTGAATTGCTAAATAGAACTGGATGCGGTTACAAATGTCACGGGAAAACAGTAAGCCACCTTTTGTATTTGGATGACCTAAAATTATACGCTAAAAATGACAAAGAGCTGGAAACACTACTACAGACAGTACATGGCTTTACCAAGGAAATAGATATGAAATTCGGATTAGAAAAATGTGCCAAAGCAACCCTAAAAAGAGGAAAATTAGTTACACGTAGCAACATCACACTAGATAAAGCCAATGAAATAAGAGAACTTGACGAAAGCCAACCATACTTTAGGAGTCAGTGAACTAGATAGGATACAACACACACAAATTAAGGAAAAAATAAAGATAGAGTACTATAGACGAGTTAGATCAATACTAAAAACAGAGCTCAATGCTAAAAACAAGATAATGGGTATTAACAGTTTAGATGTCCCAGTTATATGCTACAGCTACAATATCCTTAACTGGACACTAAACGAACTATCTATAATAGATAGGAAACAAGAAAAATAAGGACAGGATATAGGATGCACCACCCAACATCTGACATAGAAAGGCTTTATATACAACGCACAGAAGGTGGAAGGGGTCTTATACAACTGGAAAACTATTATAAAATAACCACCATAGGACTGCAAAAATACCTACTCCAGAAGCAAGGAAAACTAATACATATAGCCACAAAACACGAGCAAAACAAAAAACTGTTTTCAATATTTAAGGAAGCTGACAAATACAAACAAGAAATCATACTACCTAAAAGATACGAAGAAGAAGAAGAAGAAGAAGAAGAAGAAGAAGAAGAAGAAGAAGAAGAAGAAGAAGAAGAAGAAGAAGAAGAAGAAGAAGAAGAAGAAGAAGAAGAAGAAGAAGAAGAAGAACTATAAAATAAATGAAATCCAAACTATAAAGACCTTCAAACTATAAAGACCTTCAAATAAGGAATGATAGCAAAAGGCGCTGAATCCTACCTAGCTCAGTTAACAGGAAACCCCCGAAATGGCAGCAATTCAAAAGATAGTGCTCGTCGGAACTGCCCATATACTACGTATAATACTTTTATTGTTATCTCAAATTTCAAAACGAACTCATAGTTTTCTTATATTTTCTTAAACATTCTCTAGAACCAAATATCTGGCACCCTAGGCATAGTACCAATTTGAAATTCTAACTTGTCTCTTGAGATCTCTGAGTGAGACTTGGAGTCAACTTGTACAAATACAATGCAAAGGTCTAAGAAATAATAATAATAATAATAATAATAATAATAATAATAATAATAATAATAATAATAATAATAATAATAATAATAATAATAATAATAATAATAATAATAATGGTAATAATAGATGTTTTCTCTTGTTATAAAAGATGGGCAACAGCAAATATTCTGCTCAGTATCTTAGATTTCCTTGTCAGTGGCTTGACCTTAAACAGTCGAGCATGTCTCTTAGTGGATGATGGTATGTGCATCTCTGATTACGAGCTGAAGAAGCAGGGGAACATCATAGACATGTGTTGTAAGGAATTATTTTGGGTTTGAATAATTCACCTCTGGAAACATGGATGTTTCGTTCAACTTCCTTAAAGAGCACCTTTTCAAGAACCATTTGAGTGGGATGACCTAGTCCACCTGCAGAAAATTCTAACTCAGTTCCACCCGCAAGGTCAAGCGCTGTTTATCTTGATATGAGATCATCCTGTCGCGCACATATTGTTCTGATGCATGTGCCGGTGTACCCTTATCGGACGGATAGTCATGATGTGTATACTGGGCCTCGTATGTTTTACCCCAGTTTCACCTTGATGGACTGCACTGCTCTCTCACTCAATAATAATAATAATAATAATAATAATAATAATAATAATAATAATAAAAATAACAACAATAATAACAACAACAACAACAACAACAATAATAATAATAATAATAATAATAACTATTATAAAATAACCACCATAGGACTGCAAAAATACCTACTCCAGAAGCAAGGGAAACTAATACAAATAGCCACAAAACACGAGCAAAACAAAAAACTGTTTTCAGTATTTAAGGAAGCTGACAAATACAAACAAGAAATCAATCTACCTAACAAATACGAAGAAAAAGAAGAAGAAACAACAAAAGCTATAAAACAAATGAAATCCAAACTAAAACTAGAACAGCAACGGACCATGATAAAACGACGGCAAGAAAAGCCCCTACATTGTAAATACTGGGCTAAACTAAATGCAAAAGAAATAGACAGAGAAAAATCCCAGCAATGGTTGATACGCTCAAGACTCAAAGCAGAGACTGAAGGATTTTTAATTGCTGCGCAAGACCAAAGCCTCCCCATTACCAAAAGCATATAATGAAAAGAAACATAACAAGTAACTGTAGAGTATGTGGAGATGGACAAGAAACAATAAATCATATTATCTCTGGCTGCCCAGTCCTGGCTAAGAAGGAATATATTCACAGACACGACAGAGCTGGGACCTATATACACTGGAAACTATGCCAACACTATGGAATAACAACATAAAAAAGATGGTATAAACACACGCCAGAAAAGGTCACAGAAAACGAGAAAGCAACCATACTCTGGGATATGCCAATACATACAGAGAGAGAAATTAAGGCAAATATACCAGATATAAGTGTCAAAAATCATGAAGAAAAAAAATGCTTTCTAATTGATGTATCAATACCAGCAGATGACAACGTTTCCCTAAAAGAAATGGAAAAACTTTCAAAATACAAAGACCTGGAAATAGAGGTAACTCGAATGTGGAATCTAAAAACAGAAACAATTCCTATCATAGTAGGTGCCTTAGGTAGAATAAGAAAATATTCAGACAAATACATAACAAAAACACCAGGACTTACAAATATATATAACATACAGAAAATTGCACTACTGGGCACTGCACACATCCTACGCAAAACACTTTCAATACAGTAACCAGAAGAGCATCACAGCAAACCACAGCACATACCCAAAGCAGACAGAGCTGCGCTCGGTAGTGAAGTGAAAGCACGTTATAAAAACAAAACTACTGAATAATAATAATAATAATAATAATAATAATAATAATAATAATAATAATAATAATAATAATAATTCACAGACACGATAGAGCTAGGACCTATATACTCTGGAAGATATGCCAACACTATGGAATAACAACAGAAAAAAGATGGTATAAACACACGCCAGAAAAGGTCACAGAAAACGAGAAAGCAACCATAAACTCGGATATCCCAATAAACACAGATGGAGAAATTAAGGCCAATAGACCAGATATAGTTGTCAAAGAGGATTAAGGAAAAAATGCTTTCTAATTGATGTATCGATACCAGCAGATGACAACGATTCTCTAAAAGAAAAGGAGACACAATCAAAATACAAAGACTTGGAAATAGAGGTACCTCGAATGTGGAATCTAAAAACAGAAACAATTCCTAACATAGTAGGTGCCTTAGGTATAATGAAAAAAAATATTCAGAAATATATATAACAAAAACACCAGGATTTACAAATATATTAATAACAAACAGAAAAGTGCACTACTGGGTACTGCACACATCCTACGCAAAACACTTTCAATACAGTAACCATAAGAGCATCACAGCAAACCACAGCACATACTCAAAGCACACAGAGCTGCGCTCGGTAGTGAAGTGAAAGCACGTTATAAAAATAAAACTACTGAATAATAATAATAATAATAATAATAATAATAATAATAATAATAATAATAATAATAATAATCAGCAATTTTTTTTCCTTCATGATCTCTGACAACTATATCTGACCTATTGGCCTTAATTTCTCTAATTGTGTGTATTGGCATATCCCAGAGTATGGATGATTTCTCGTTTTCTGTGACCTTTTCTTTCGTGTGCATATACCATCTTTTTTCTGTTCTTAATCCATTATGTTGGCATAGCTTCCAGTGTATGTAGGTCTCAGCTCTGTCGTGTCTGTGAATATATTCCTTCTTAGCCAGGATTGGGCAGCTAGATATAATATGATTTTTTGTTTCTTGTCCATCGTCACATATTCTGCAGCTACTTGTTATGTTTCTTTTCATTATATGTTTCTAGTAATTTCGGGCGGGGAGGCTTTGGTCTTGTGCAGCAATTAAAAATCCTTCAGTCTCTGCTGTGTGTCCTGAGCGTATCAACCATTGCTGGGATTTTTCTTTGTCTATTTGTTTTGCATTTAGTTTAGCCCAGTATTTATCATGTAGGGACTTTTCTTGCCATCGTTTTATCATGGTCCGTTGCTGTTCTAGTTTTAGTTTGGATGTCTTCTTCTTCTTCTTCTTCTTCTTCTTCTTCTTCTTCTTCTTCTTCTTCTTCTTCTTCTTCTTCTTCCTCTTCTTCTTTGTTAGGTAGTATGATTTCTTGTTTGTATTTGCCAGCTTCCTTAAATACTGAAAACAGTTTCTTTGCTTTGCTCGTGTCTTGTGGCTATTTGTATTAGTTTTACTTGCTTCTGAAGTTGGTACTTTTGGTGGTTATTTCATTATAGTTTTCCAGCTGTATAAGGCCTCTACCACCTTCTGTACGTTGTATGTATAGCCTTTCTATGTTAGATTTTGGGTGGTGCATCCTAGATCCTGTCATTATTTTTCTTGTCTTGCTGTCTATTTTGGTTAATGAATTTAGTGTCCAGTTAAGGATATTGTAGCTGAAACTTATAACTGGGACGGCTAAAGTGTTAATTCCTATTATCTTGTTTTTAGCATTGAGCTCTGTTTCCAGTATTGATCTAACTCGTCTATAGTATTCTTTCTTTATTTTGTCCTTAATTTGTGTGTGTTATATCCTATCTAGTTCATTGATTCCTAAATATTTGTATGTCTGGCTTTCGTCTAATTCTCTTATTTCATTGGCTTTATCTAGTGTGATGTTGCTACTCGTAACTAGTTTTCCTTTTTTTCAAGGTTGCTTTGGCACATTTTTGTAATCCAAATTTCATATCTATTTCTTTGGTAAATCCATGTACTGTCTGTAATAGTGCTTTCAGCTGTTAATCATGTGTGTGTATAGTTTTAGATCATCCGTATATAAAAGGTGGCTGATTGTTTTCCCATAACATTTATATCCGCATCCAGTTCTATTTAGCATATCAGATAAAGGTGTCAGTGCCAAGCAGAACAAGAGTGGGGATGGCTTTGGTTTTCACGAGTCCCTCTTTTGTTTGGAGCTGTCTGACATTTATTCATAGATTGTCATATGCATTTTATAATTACTGGTGCTACCTTGTTTATGGCTAGTGTTTCGATGATCCACGTGTGGGGAACAATATCAAAAGCCTTTTGGTAGTCGATCCAGGCCATACTGAGGCCTTTTGGTTCTCTGCGGCTCTCGTCAGTTATGGCTTTATTGATCATTAACTAATATTTACAGCCGTATGAGCCATTCCAGCATCCCTTCTGCTCTTCTGGAAATAGGTTGTTTAGTATTATTGTTATTATTATTATTATTATTATTATTATTATTATTATTATTATTATTATTATTACTATTATTGTTACTATTTTTATTATTCAGTAGTCTTATTTTATCACTTGTTTTCACTGCATTATCGAGCACAGCTACCTGTTACCTGGTTATGTTATAACATAAGCCGCTGCCGCCGTGGCCACGAAGGAAGTCGGGTAATCCCTTAAACTCATCCAAACAGGAGTATCACAATCTAGACAAAGCCTTTGGATAGATAATATCCAGAAAAAATAGAAAACATGCTCTATCAGTCCTTAACGAAACTAGCAGACAATCAAAGCTATTAAGTAAAAAGAAGAGAACAAATATACTGTGTAAATATAAAATTACAGAACAAGGTATACTTGAGTTAAAAGAGCAGCTAAAGCAAGATATTTTCATCAAAGTACAAAGAATCTGCTGGTGTCAGAAACGCCATCGTTTCATTGCACAAATCAAACAATTCAATTCCAAACCCAGAAGTTTCTACCAAGAACTTGACAAAAATAAAATAGACATCAATGCACCACTAACAGCAGAAAAGGGGGAAAAGTTTGTAAAATAAATATGTTCGGCGAAGGAACAACCTCAAAAAGCTGTAGCGAATCAACGGACTCCGCCCCTGAACAACTCCGGACCCCTATAACAACAGAAGAGGTCACTCAGGAACTGCAAAATCTAAGCAACTGGAAGGTCCTCGGACACGATAAGATCCCCAACTTCTGGTTAAGATGTCTGATAGGAACACATAAAAAGCTGGTTGAAAAATTTCATGGCATACTAGCAGTGCCAGAGAAAATGCCTGAATAGCTCACGGAAGGGAAAACTAGTTTCTTTCCTAAATCCACTGAAACGGCAAACCCCCAAAATTACAGACCAATAACTTGTCGCCCTACAATTTAGAAAGCCTTTACTACAATAATATCGCGGAGAATGAGCAAGCATCTGGAAGAAAACGTCCTATATCAAGAAGAGCAGAAGGAATGCTGCAACGGTTCATACGGCTGTAAAGATCAACTCAGTTTACTTTTGCAGGTAAAATATTTATTTCTAAACATTAGCAATTTTAAAGTATATTAAACGATACTCATGGGAAATGAAGATTAAGTTATTCTCTGCTTATTCGTTGTTTTTAGCGGTGTAGGTGATACTTGTCATGTAACATACTTTTTCTGCGCTATGTCATTGTTTGGTGTACTTTTCTATGTAATTTCACGATAGTTAACTCACATATGTAAATAATTAAAGAGCTATTTTGTGCTATGGTGTATCTTATCTGATTCATTTATAGATTTTGTGTACACTCGCAGTCATATTTCTTGCTGTTTTATTGGCATACTAAATATGACAATTTAGTTTTTTGGCACATTATACTCAATATTCTTTCATCTTGTTTATTATATCAATTCGAAGGTGGTTGGGTAAACATTTTAGGAAGAAATTTATCGCTGTTACTTGCAGGCACAGTGACAACGTGGAGATTTTCTAACAAGTGCTGCGTGATAGGGAAATGTACAGGTTTGATGATAATAAGGATTATATTTAAAATGAGGATATCAATGTCAAAAACACCGTTGTTGTTAAGGATGATGATTATCGTTATGAAATAATGATGTAAAATAATGGAAAAGAAAAATATAATCTGGAATATGATGATGGCGTTGCTGTTGTTGTTACTGGTTGTGCTTTTCAAGATAGAAAAAGCAACTATGGTACTATTCTTGCCATTGGTATGGTGAAATACTAATACTACTAATAATAATAACAACAAAGACAACAACAACATCGACAACAAACATAAATAATAATAATTGAAATAATAAGATGGGGATGATGAGGATGATGATAACAATGTCAATGTTGATAATATTTATAATAGCAATAATTGCGGTGAGGAGGGAAAGGTAGATGTGAAGAAGGTGGGTCTTGTCACGTGAACGTTATTGCGATATGTGTAAGTTATTTCACATGACTATGGCGATGTCGATGACACGCTGGTAACAAGGAACAGTGAAAAAAGCAGGTAGTGATATTGTGGAGATATGGATATTTGCGTTGCAGTTGTTATCGATCAAAATAACGTTAATGACGATTCTGACGATGATGATTCTGATGACAGCCAATCATGACAAAACGTATGTAAGGAGGAAAAAAAAAAATGAAGTGCAAAAAAGGAAAAATAAACACCAGATGGCTCTTAAACACATACACTGCAATTACATGATATAGATTGTATCGTAGTAAAACCAATTATGGTTGTTACTTTGTTCCTCCCAGTAAGGAAGCTCATTTCAATCACAACTAGGGTAATTTTGAAAAAGAGGATGTGCTCGATCACCACCTCTCTCTTTCCGTCGACTTTCTCTTAATGCACACTTAAATAAAAAAACATACATAGTCATGTAAATAGATACACACATGCATATATATGTGTATGTATGTATGTATGAGTGTATGTATGAGTGTATGTATGTATGTATATGTGTATAGATGTTTGTGTATATGTGTGTATATACATATATGTGTGTATATATGTATGTATATATAATATATGCATGTATGTTTGTATATATATATATATATATATATATATATATATATATATACATGTATGCATGCATATATGCACATGATTTTGCATGCATCAATAGCAACGCCAAGAGACACACCTCCCATATACATCATGATAGATACATCTAATGATGCAAAAGAAAAGTACTTTGATTGTGGCAGAAACAATTTTGAGCACATAACCATTTATATCTTGTTTTTATTTTTTATGTTTCTTTGTATCTGCCTATATTTTACTCCATTCAATTGAATGCTTGTTTAGTAGAGATTGTTGCCTATAAACCAAAACCCATGTGAATTTCCAGATGAGTGGCCAGCATTATCTGATTCAGTGCTCTGAATACTGCGATGCTGATAGAGATTTCCGCAAAATGACATTTTTCAAATAGTACAAAGCAAATTTTCAGTTGTCTATAAAATGTATGTTGTATGAGTATATTAGGCTACCCTGCACAATTATTTGCATCAGATGTCTGTTGCTCATCTATATTCACTGAAACACTTAGACACAATGTGACTCGTGTTCTTCCCATCTACTCATCAACCAGTTTGGCCA
>NC_142932.1:58902938-58970438 GCF_046866305.1 Octopus bimaculoides | reverse complement strand
TTATGCACACATACCACACATATATATATATATATATATAAAGCGAGAGAGGGAGAAACGATGAGAGATGTGTGTGTGTGTGCGTGTGTGTGTGTGTGTATGAGTGTGTTAGGGAATGTGTATGAATGTGTGTATACAAACACATTTCTGTATGTCGGAGATTTATTATTATTAATAGTACGTAAACTATTATCAATAATGAATGACGTTCGTTAGTTGTTGTCGACGATGGCGAAGGAAATCACTTGGGAGAAAAGGACAGGTCATGAAGTGTCCGGCTGTGGCTGATCAGTCATTTTTTTTCTTAAGAGGACACTGACGCAGATCAGGCATTATCGGTCTACAGAAACTGAGAAAATGGAGTTGGACTTACACAAGGGCCTAGTGGCCAAAGTGTTGCGCTCAAAATCGTGAGATCGCGCGTTCAGTTCCCGTCCCGGTTGATGTGATGTGTCCAAAGCAAACACTTCAACTGAAGTTCCACTATGATTGCTGTCGGAATGGGATAAATTAAACAACCTGAATCAATTTGCTATGAAAGTAGGTAGTATTTTTAACTTATATTTTTATCCAATTCTTAGTGCAAGTTTTGAAAAGTGCAGTGCAAGTTTTGAAAAATGACAAAGGAGGATATTCGGCATATTTTACTTTATGAGTTCAATGAAGGCAACAACGCAACGGAAAGTGCGAGGAATATTAATGCAGTATATGGGGATAGGACAATAAGCGTAAGCCAATGTCAACTGTGGTTCCAAAAATTCAGAGCCGGAAACTACAGCCTAGAAGACAACCCACGCCCTGGAAGATCTGTAGAGCTCGACAAGGACGTCCTGCAAACCCGGTAGAACAAATTCCTATCGTAAATTTTGAGGAATAGCAAAGAAGCTTAGATTTGGTCATTCAACCGTTCATCGACACTTGCATGCCATCGGAAAACGCAGTGGGACCGCACCCGAACGATGTCGTTAATAAGCAAGTTTCTTAACACACAGCCACTCCTGCAACATTTTTTACAGATTCTTCTTCATTGTTCATCATGCCATTACAATTCTTACTTATTTGACCTTGTTCTTCTGTCTTTCTCTCTCACACCCTTCCTCAAACACCCACGCCACCCCCTCTCTCTCCCACTCTCCTGCTGCATTTGAGTGGTCTGTCAACTTCCTCAAACATTTAAAAGCACACTATTCAAAGTGGCAATCTTTTATTGTCCAACGTCACCATATTCTTGCTAGAAAACCATAAATTGAGGCTTATAGTCTTTGGCATATAGTCTGTTCCTTTTCACAGTTTCCTCAACGCTTTGAAGTAGGTATTGACGTTTGCGTTAGCATTGGATTAAAGAGCTATATCATCTCCATAGTCTGCATATGTGATTCCATACGAATAACAGAGTTTGTTTTATCAAGGAACTACTACTACTACTACTACTACTACTACTACTACTACTACTACTACTAGTAGTAGTAGTAGTAGTAGTAGTAGTAGTAGTAGTAGTAGTAGTAATAGTAGTAAAGATCTACAAGGTGTTAAATTTGCTTGTAAATTAAACAATCTCGAGATTGGTCTCCAAAGAAAGTTATTTATCATCAGTTCTGCAGAAACCTAGCCAATCAATTTTGAAAGGCTTTTCGGCAATGATTTCTATGCATTTAAATTGGAGGGATTATTATGTAACGTGTCCTATTTTGCAGACAGTGGATTGTGCCGACTTCTCTACTTAACATGGGTAAATGACTACAAGATATTGGTACCGTTCACTTGATAAAAGTAAATGTTCTCATCACAATCTGTTATACCCCTACATTCACCCAGGTTGCAGGCGAGTAAAAGAATTAAGTTTCAATTTATGAGATGGATAGGTCTTCTATTTCATCATGCATTGTTTTTTTTATAACTGGACTCCTTTGTATCAATTGCTATTCAACTGTAAAATTATGAATATAACCTTTACGTGATCAGGTTCTTCAGCATTTTCCACCCAGATATTTTCACTCGGGGGACCAAGGTGAACCCGAGTCTATGGCAATAGGCACCTAATATATTACTATGTGGGTTTTAACTAGACGTGACATTTGTGGACAATATATGATTTATTCTATAATAGTTTCATAGTTTGGTGTGTTAAACTTTTGAGAAATCTAAAAGCAATGATGGACATAGTAATATTTATGAATACGGACTTCCACGCTTGAACTTTTAATGACCAAAAAATAATCAAAATCTTGTGGAAGGGGATGAATGCTAAACATATTTTTAGAGCAAGGATGACAATACTCTGCTAAAAGGCGAGTTGTATTCTGACTGCTTTTCCATCATTCTTAGTCACACGAAAAGATCATGAGAATTAGAATGACTTAATTTAAAACAAACATGTAAAAAATACAGTGCTTTTTAAATGCTTCCGCTAATCAAGTCAGATGAGTAACAAATGCCATTAAAATATAATTCAATAATACACAAGAAAAAAAAATAATTATCAACGTATTACAGCATTAAAATTCTTTAGAATGCAGTTGCAGGTTGCTTTAATACAATATAATCATAAAGCAGGTCTCATTGACTATTGATAATATATTAAAGGTAATTTGTAAAGGAAATGCTTGAAATACTAATGTGTGTCATATTCACCTGGATTATGACTTGATTTCGTGGAATATCCTGTGAACAAGTGAAACAGGAATCCAGTTGTGTATAAAATTCTGCACGACAATAATCTGATCAGAAGATTTCAAAGGCTTAAGAAGTTGCTAGACGGTGAATTTGCTTGATATTCTGTGAAGGATAGACGTTGTTATTTAGTTTATTCCTGTCCTTATTGTTTTTTTTTTGTTGATAATGTTGTTTCGTCTTTTCTTCTAGCTATAACTGCAAATATAACCAAGTGAATTTTCTCGAGTGAGATAAAGACGCAGTTACAGCAAACAGAAATGTGTTATTTCATTTTACGTCATCAAAAATACACACACATTAAGCAAATACTAGTAAATTATTCAAATTCAACATATTGCTTGTGTGGTAGTTCTACCGTTATCGCACTAACATGTTGACACCATTTATACAAACATTTAGCTAACTCGTTAATAGTTAAACAGAAAATACAAATATTAAACCCAGCCAGCGCTTATGTCATATTATAATGTCAGTCATATTCCAGGATAAGAAGACTTCAAAATTTGTTAGTCCAATTGTAAAATTTGTGCCACAGATTTGACATTGAATACTATAATTGGTTTCAAAAGCCTACTTTAGTTAATGAAATGATCGAGTAGAATAATTTTCTTTCTTTTCGGTTCAGGTATATTGAGTGATTGAGAAGCAGTACTGGAAATATAACTAGAAGTTACAGTGTTATGATTCCAGTCACTACTGATTGTCCTACCTCAGTCAATTAGCTAATTAAAGATTTTATATATATAAAAACTCATAATCAACTGCCGGCAGCAGGACGTCATACAGGCTCAAACAACAATTGTTTCAATACAAATACCTTCTATGCTTATGAGATGTGTATATATGCAGTCAATCTCTATATGAAATTGTAGCAATGTCACGCAATAGGTAAATTTCAGAATGATCATGCAACATTCTACGAATGGAAAATGGAATATATATACATATATATACATATATATATACATAAAGGCGGTGCTCCAGCATGGCCGCAGTCAAATGACTGAAACAAGTAAAAGAGTATATATTCCGAATTTGTGTAAATGTGTATAGAATTTGTGCAAATTGAACTGATATATTATAAGTTGAATAAAGTTAAAACATCGTCTGGTTTTCATGTTTGTGGCATTTAAAACAAAATATAATTTTTTTTACAATGCTGATGTGTGTTAAACATTAAGACAAAAAATATTTTGTAATGTTCATAAAGTTCAATTTGTCCTTTGATACGTTCATAGTAATCATCAGATTACAAAATGTATTTAATGGACCGTTGAGGCATTGACAACAATAGGAAAATTAGTGACTTCTTCCTTTTTCTACCACTAAGAAGGTTCCAACAAGCCTACTTTTTGGAATATGGTTTTGACCAATCCACATGCAGCTTAAACGCCAGGGCTTGCCGGGTGTGCCGGGCGTGCCGATGAGACTGCCATGGATCCCAACTTTATTTTAACCAAATACTTTGCGGTTTACATGTAGTGGTTTTATGAGTTAGCAAACTTACTTGGTTTCGATCGTCTTTATTTCAATTGGTGGGAGTCTTCTGTAATTTGTTTATATCTTAGCGATATTTTTTCATCCACATCATTAACTGTTTATGATAGTATTGTTATTTCCATTCAGAGCAGGTTGGATCTCTTTAAGAAACGGTTTTTCTTTGATCATTCTTCCTGCTTCAGTGTCATATAGTTTTTAGAAAGGAAAAATTAGAATCATTTTCCGACCACGTTTCTATTAGTTCACTCAATGGAATTTGGCGAACCGGATTTCTTGTCTGTGGTCTCGTGAGCGTTCCGATAATGCATTCCCTGTCTCACAAATATAAAACTCCTTGCAATTTGAACATTTAATGCAGTAGATCAATTTCTACTTTGCAGTTCATAAGTGCCTTTGCGAAAATCTGTCCTTATTTTGTTCTAATGTATTTACCACTATGCATGTATTGACACGTTCCACATATGTTACACTTGGTTACCGTGAATGTTTTATCCTGTTTGTTCATGTTTAATTTTGCCTTTGTTAATAGTTTCTTTAGGTTATGTGGTTGTCTTTTACTTAAGATAAGTATTTGATTAGTTATTATGTTTTATTTTTTATTTTTCACTTTGTTCCATAATTTGCAAATTTGATTTGATGATGTTCAGAATGCTTTGGGGGTGCGGATTTTGTGTTACTAAATGGCATTGTGTACTGTTGATGGGTTCGTCAATCTCATTTTGCCCTAAGTTGTTCCATAAGTTTTTTTTTTTTTTGCTCGTTATATACTTACGAGAGGGTAAGTTTGCTTGAACAGAAATACTTTGAGTTATATAAGTCTTATGTTCCTGGTGTTTGGCTCATATACTTTAGTACCAATTTTCCTGGCTAGAAAATACAGAATTTTGCGTTTTGTGGCACGATAATAAATGTAATTACTGGTGTGTATCTGTGTTTTTTTCATAAATATCAGTTGTATTTGTAGTGTTGTTTTTAAATATATGTGTGTGTGTGCGTGTGTGCGTGTGCGTGTGCGTGTGTGTGTATATGGAAAACTGTAATGGCTACATTTTTAGGAGTAATATAAATATAAAAATTATATTGGTGATATTGTTGTTGATGTCAAGCTTCCATGGAACACAGAACCGTGACCACCACTTTCTCACTCAAACTTAGTATATCTGGAACTGCATTACTGAATCTAGATAACCTTACAAAATGACGTAATAGATAAGATATATCATGTTTGCTATTAGGATAGAATTCGCAGCATGACTGAAAGACAATTAATAATATCTAATACTAGTTTGGAGGTTTTCACTCTAATTTGCACGTCATGTCTTCCATACTTTATTTGTAATTATTCTATTGTAATGTTTTTCATTTTTAAAGTTTTCGCAAAAGAAACCTAATACCTATATTTGATATCTATATTATCGTGACACATATTTTTTCACAATGGCTGGTTTTGCTAGACGTTACACAAAAAAGTCGTCACCAATATTGAATAGAATTTAATTATCAGAATTTGCACCCACAAAACGTTGTTACTTTTTTTCCATCTGTATTTCTGTCACTGACCTTTTCTGAAAAGAAATAAAGTAATTATTCAAAAGTATGCAGTCTATAGATTGTTTAACCGTTTTGTTACAAGATATTTGAGGAAATACACTAGTTAAGTGCCTAATTTTGTAAACAAAACATTCCACATGAGTATTTGATAAAACTGGCATTTGGAATTTAACAACACTTTTCTTACAGGGAATACTGATCAAGTTGATATTTTCATAAAATTGGAAAAAATGTATTTTCGAAGACGTGGTGCAGTAGGTTGGATGAATATTTCTATAATCTATCATGGAAAGAATTTGGTGTAAGAATGCTGATGTTCCTTACACGTAAGGTATACATAGGCGCTGAGAATAATGTAAAACAATGGCTTATACCCGCAAGGCACAAATCAGTGAAGAAAGCAAATAAATCTCCATGTGATCTAGTGCTAGATTCTTTCTACCTCATGGAATGAATTACGGTACATGCCTCCTTTCATTTCGTTTCTTTTAGACTAAACAACACTTGTAAAACACAACATGCGAATTTTCATGTAACTAATTTGTGCCTGGATGTAACATGAGTGAAAAATGTAAGGGCTCGTGAATTATGACAAAAAAATATTTGATCATACGTTTGAATAATTAATGAAGCCTGATCCAAGCAATAAAAATGTATGCGCTACAATATTCTGTCAAGAGATCCACTGAATTTAGCAGATTACTAACTTCAATACCAAGATTGTAACAGCCATATTTTCTGTTGATTCTATTGAAATCAGGTACATATTTTCAGTTATCCCCTCACCGCTATCTACACTACCCTTTCCATGGACCGTGTCTCTGCTCTCTCTCCTTGAACTCACCCCGCCGTTACCCGTCTCCCGTTTCCTATCATCTATCACTCCCAACCTGCCTTTCCAACGCACCATTCTCCGAGCTTTCCGGGTGATTCCAGTCCGGCCCCTCCACTGCGCATATCTCTCCCAATCTACCCCCCCCAAACAAGTCCACAACCTACGTGACCTCCTGGTCCACAGTATTTTCCACACACCCACCTCCTAACCTAGCTCGTTCCCCTGATCCCGCTCACGCTGCCGTACTTGCTCCTACCTCATCAACACCACCAACTTCACAGGCGCCCATCATCGTCCCTATCATACCACTAACTCCTTTACATGCGCTTCTAGCAACGTCATTTACTGCATCTCCTGCTCTTTCTGTCCTTCTCTGCACATCGCTCAAACGGGACGCCGCTTGGCTGACCGGTTCACGGAACAAGTCCCAAACATTAGACTCGGAAACGACACCCCGCCTTGCGTCATTTCCTCTCTATCGGTCATTCATTACAACACGTGCCTGTGTATATATGTGTATATATGTGTCCGCCTTCACCGTGGACACATATATACTTGGAAATGGATGCTTGGTGTTCACTCATATGATAATATATATAAAATATATACATAGACATATATACATACGTATATGTACATCCTTACATATATATGCATATATGGGTACAAGACGTCACAAAACGTAAACAACATGAGATACGAAACCACGAAATACGAAATACGAAGACAAGAGTTTTTTTTGCGAACAACGAGAGAAACAAATGGAATACAAGAGAAGTAACATGAAAAATGACCCTTCATAAGTTGTCGGCTGTTTATGTTACTTGTCTTGTTTTCCATTTCGTTCCTCATTCTTCGGAAAAATTAATTGTCTTCATATTTCGGATTTCATGGCTTCATACATCATACTGGTTACGTTTCGTGACGTCCTGTACACACATATGCTTATATATATATATATATATATATATATATATATATATATATATATATATATATATATATATATATATATATATATATATATATATATATATATATATATATATATATATATATATATATATATATATATATATATATGTATGTATGTATGTATTTATATATTCCTATATATATTTTATTTATATTATATTACATATATATATATATATATATATACACGCATATGTATATATTACCTATTATAATATAATTGAACGCGACGCATCGATTTCGAAGTAAGTCTACCTTCACGTTTTTGATGCGACTCTACTCTATATTGTGTCCTTCCCCCATCCATCTCTAATTTCTTTTTATCCCCCCCCCCCCTATTTCACAGTTTCTATTAGCCTCTCTCTCTCTCACGCCCATCATTCTTTTCCTGACATGACCATATTTCTTTTCCTGCACGGACGTTCAAAGACTGGAAGTTTTTCTCTCTTTTCTATATTTTATCTTTTAAAAGAAAATCTTTCTCCCAGCGTTCACTATTTTTCTCTCGTTCTGGTATTGCGACCCTCCATATTTAATTTCATTCGTCCTATACTCATATATGCATATATATGTATATATGTATATTTATAATATTTTATTACACATATATGCATGTATATATATATATATATATATATATATATATATATATATATATATATATATATATATATATATATATATATATATATATATATATATATATATATATATATATATATATATGTATATATATATATATTTATGTATATATATATATATATATATATATATATATGTATATATATTTATTTATATACACAGGAATGCAGGAGGTAAATAGATGCCTATAATTTTCAAACTTTATGATCTAAGCGACATAATATGTTTTCAGTGGTGTAGAATTCACAATGGAATTATTCTTTTTCCTTCCAGGTGCCATAATATTAAACATTTGCGAAGAGCAACAATGCCTCGTACAAAAAGTTTAACAGAACCGTCAGATTCTCAAAGAGGTCGTATTGTTGGGCAATCTTAAGTTGGTGTTAGCCAGCGAAAAATTGCCGAATATCTTCAAATCCCTCTTGCTACTGTTAATAGTGTTATAGTGCAATTTAAATGCCAAGGAAAAGAATCAACAGGTTCTCGTCCAGCCGACCTGGGTCCTCGGAAAGAGGCTTCGCTGTTTGAAGAGAATTGTAGAAAACGAACCCCGTTCGAAGGCCTCTAACATTGCGAAGCAGCTATAAGTTTGTCCAAGAAAGTGTGTTATATATATCTGCATAAGATTGGGTATTATGGACGAGCAGCTAGAAGAAAACCTCTCCTTCAACCAATTAATATCACGAAAAGAAAGATATGGGCTAAGGTGATGGGAGGAAAATCCAGTTCATTTTGGGATACAATGATTTTCTGTGATGAATTCAGATTTGCATTATTTTGAAAAAAAAAGAACGTCATAAAGGCAAAATTATTTTCTAAAATAACGGATGTAAAAGTGAAGAAATGTGGTCGACCAAAATGCGCAACATGCCCAAACCTTCTAGAAGGATCAGTTTTCCATTTCATAGAGTGACAAAAATCAAAATCAAATCTGACATTACTTGGGCCTCAAAAAGCCTGATTTATGTTATAAGATGCTCGGGCTGCCAGCAAAACGACATAGGGTCCACGGGTTATCGCTCAAACGCAGATGCTCTCTACATCGACAGCACGTTGCATTCTCAGAATACTGAATGATACCCTATAGTGAACACATTGAGAAATGTGCAAAGCAAATGCTACCACAATTTGTAATCCGGTCATTTTATCAATGTGCCATTGGAACACCAACACAAATTAGATTCAATAAGGAAACCTACTTCATTGAAACATGTAAGCCAAAACTTAACCATTTCTAGCATTGAAAATATATAAAGAAAAACGTAATGACTTCTAACATTACTTTACAGAAAATTTTATAACATTTTTTCCAACATAATGGTTTAAATATATTCTTAACCATATAACACAAGTCATCTGTATTTTTTTCACTCTATTTTGTCTTATATATATATATATATATATATATATATATATATATATATATATATATATATATATAACGTGGCACTCCTTCGGTCAGGAAGCCAAGGGTTTCAGTTGTTGTGATCAATAGAAGAGCCTACTCGTAAAATTATAACCTCAGGCCTACCGGAGCCTTGCGAGTGGATTTCATACACGGAAATTGAAACAAGACTGTCGTATATATTTTTATATTTGTGTGTGTGTGTGTGTGTGTGTGTGTGTGTGTGTGTGTGTGTGTGTGTGTGTGTGTGTTGCTGTGCTTAAGCTCCCATAACCTAGTCCTTCGGCAGAAGACAGTGATAGTATGAGTACTAGATGTATAAAGAATAAATTCTGTGGTCAATTAACGGTGGTGCTCCAGCATAACTGCAGTCACATAACTGAAACAAGTAAGACAATAAAATAAACCCTATGTTATTTTAATCCCGAGTAAGGGCTGGTTACTCTGCTGGTATATATCTGTATATATCAGTCGCCATGATTGACCGCTAACTCCGCAAGTCTGTTTTTTTTTTATTCTCTCTCTATTTCCTCGTCATCGTTTCAATTGAAGAGCGTAGGTTCGAAACATAAACGCCTTTCTTATCTCCCCGAGCGTCAAACTAATACACCAGTTTGTTGTTTATATACCTGTCTTCGTCTTTTGCTTTTCTGTAAATTTCAACTATATATATATATATATATATATATATATACCAGCTGAGCTAGCAGGTAAAATAATTACCATTAACAAGATGTATGTCTATAGCCATCAAACATTTTCCGTCAAATTTCGAGAATTCTAATCTATATTAATGGGTAGGACAAATTTGACGAAATAATGAGCAGAGTCTGGTAGCGAACCCATGTTGTCTTTTATGTGCATGTGCGTAAAATGGCGAAATGTTATACGTTAAGGCAGATTTCCTCAAAATGATATCACAATGGGTAGTGTGCAAAATGCGTAAACTTTGCTTGAGACATAAAATGGTCTTACCTAATCAAAAGCTGAAGCGTTTGGGAATTAACAAATTGAAATAAGTTTTAGGAAATCAAAACAATTCGCATTGAAATGAAGAATTAGAAAATGCTAAATAGATTAGCGTTAATACACTGTCTGATTATACCCATGAATCATTTTTCGTCAAATTTCAGCATTTTTCATCAAATTGATGTCATGATAGCCAGCGCGAAAAAATGCAGAAATTTTACGATTTTTGAAAAACCGATGCTGGTTAAAAATCGATTTTTTTTTAAATATTCGAAGTTAGTAAGTGACCGGAAGGACATAAGCCCCCCACACGTGTCAAGTTTCATCAATGGTTGTTGGATAGTCTCGGAGGAGCTAAAGTAACAAATTCGCAAACATTCAACTTTCCATTGATCATATATACACGCACAGACGCAGACACACGGAACCCCCCCCCCATATATATATATATATATATATATATATATATATATATATATATATATATATATATATATATATATACTCATAAATATATAGGGATTAGCAGTATCCTGCTTCTCCAACATACTGAGAATTCAGAAATAGCAGCCAAAGAACTACTGATTCCAAAACTACAAATTTTCTGTGCTACCCGGCAAAATTGTTAATTATTAATTTTATTACTAATTGACGATTTCCTGCCCTGTATATCTATATATCTATCTATCTATATATATATATATATATATATATATATATATATATATATATATATATATATATATATATATATATATATATATATGTATGTGAGCACTTCAAGAGTTACGATTAGTATGCCGGTAATAAACGCACGCACTGGTTCAGTCCTTTATTAATTTATAAACAGTATTTAGTTTAGACTCCCTGATGACGCATCGTTACGGCAAATACAAGAGTCAGTCCTCATAACGGAAACACGACCAATTT
The DNA here is from genome assembly GCF_046866305.1 of Octopus bimaculoides. Taxonomy (NCBI): domain Eukaryota; kingdom Metazoa; phylum Mollusca; class Cephalopoda; order Octopoda; family Octopodidae; genus Octopus; species Octopus bimaculoides. Next base: position 58,958,958 of record NC_142932.1, on the reverse strand, counting down.
TGAATAGCAAGTACACGTAGATAAAAGCCTTACAATTACCCATGATTGCAGACGTTGTTCACACATAGAATACAGAACCTGAACGTAAATAAAAAAAAGATGCATTTACGAAGAAAACAGAAAATAACAAAAACCAAAACCAAGTCCAAAGTCTCTATCTTATCTGATATGAACGAAATTTAACAAACATACATATGGACTCACATACTTACATATAAGCACGAATACATACGTGTGTGCACACATACGAGCGTGCACACATACGAACGTGCACACACTCACATGCTCATACCGGACAATTTCAAAACAACGCTAAATCATACATCGAAATAAAATAAATGGAAGTGGAGAGACAAGTTACTGATGAGATTGCAAGAGTGCAATGAAATGATTTAACCAAAAAAAAAAAAAGAAAGAAACGAAAGACTAAATACTGTTCATAAATTAATACAGGTCTGAACCAGTGCGTGTGTTTATTACCGGCATAATGCCTCTCCCAAGGCTTAATCGTATTTCTTTCAACACACGTATCCACATCAAGAATCTTGCACACGAAATACACATACGAAATACTTCAAGAGTTCGTTGTTATTTACAGCAATGACACTGACGAACGTATCATTAATTTTCTTATGCCTTGCAATTTACTTCTTCAATTGATTAATACACCAACTGAGTAAACCTATCTATAATAACTACTGGAAACGGCCGCAAGACAAATTCACTATAATAAGGTATATATATGTAATGACCATTATTTGAACATGTCTCTTATTTATCACTCTCTGGAAACCACTTTATCTGAAACCCATCCACGGATTTACAATATAATATTGTAATGAACCGTTACTTTGAGCGATACCAAAAGATTACTTGTTCATTAATCTGAGTTACATCGTTAGCCTGATGTGCCTACAGAGAGCTTATGAAGTATTATACCCGGATTAATAATCCCTTCCTATTTGTGCTAAATACATATACATGTATGTATGTGTGTATGTGTGTGTGTGTTTGTGTATGTGTGTGCGTGTGTGTTATTTCTTTACTACCCACAAGGGGCTACACAGAGAAGGGACAAACAAGGACAGACAAACGGATTAAGTCGATTATACCGACCCCAGTGCGTAACTGGTACTTATTTAATCGACCCCGAAAGGATGAAAGGCAAAGTCGACCTCGGCAGAATTTGAACTCAGAACGTAGGGGCAGACGAAATACTGCTAAGCATTTCGTCCGGCGTGCTAACGTTTCTGTGTGTGTACTTCCCAAATACATTCTGCCAGATTACAACCCAAATATGCTGACTGGTGTAAATTTTCATCATCGGATATGTCCATTTGCACGATCTCCATTCGTAATACAGGCGTTTCATTGATTCAAAATGACTTGGAGACGATTTGTGGTGTCTATCTAAGTCAAAGATACCATCCACTCAACAATATCGTACGAGTACTACCTATTGCTTCTAGGAATCAGCAAACAAATTATTTGCTGAGTTCCATATTCACTTACATATCTGTCAGAAAGGATTTTAAAAAATCGATATGTAATAATCTGCGTTCTCATTGTTTCTGTTTTAAGTGCGCCTCAATAAATTAAGCTGTTTATTTTCGACAACAAAACATGTTGCTCGTCGTTTGTGTTATGTTATGAAATTACAGCATGAGATTGCGAGATGTGATACTACTCTGGATTGAAAGATGAATCAATTTTAATTTTATCGTTTTACTAAATTACCTTTTTAGATTGGAAAATAAATAGAGATAATTGGAAATTTGTATATATAGTAACAATGTTATAAGTATACCACAAATAATGTCTTTAGGAACGAAATATCAGATAATACTGTCCTAGATACATCAGATATCTTGAAGTAGCTCTGGTCTTGTGCTGAATGGCAACTACAATAACGTCTTCATTTATGAAGCGATTTAAATAAGGCATATATTTTCACTTTACCAAAAATTTCAAAATTTGAAAATAAATAGAAAACAAATTAAAAAAAAACACATAACGTAGCTGGCAAAAAAAGCATCTATCTGACATTTTTTTTATGGGTTCATATAATTTCTCTGCATCAAATAAATAACCTCAATGTAGATAATCTTGAAAACGTCCAACAGAAAGATTAAAAAAAGTTGAGAGGTTTGACAATTCATTTCTTGTGAAAGGTTTAGATGAGAAAATAATTATGCAAGTTAAAAGTTCTGAATACAATAAGTTATATATCACAAAAGTTAAAATGAATTGATTCTATATATTCCTTGTATCTGCAACGTTTTGTTAAAAATTATATTTCCTTTCTTTATTTTTTTCATTGTATGACTAAATGGGAAAATGAAAGAAAATATGTCTTGTAAAACTGGAGAGAATTTTCTGTTTAAATATATATTTTAAAGCCGCCTATAATTTCATTTTTCCATACTACCTTTTCATATTTTTGATAAAATACGATATGTCTCTTGTCAAAGAAAGTTAAGTGAGATAGAGATAAATTTCTAAACCTTTGCAAAAGGAAATAATAAAGGTTGGATACATATTTTTTTCTCCTTTCGGGCAGTTTTCAAAATCCATTGTATTCGGAACATTGCTTGATAGTTACCTAGGTTCAGCATTGACGAATATCGGTTTTTAACACAATTACTTTTGTTTGTAGATATTCTCTGCAATGCAGAAGACGCTTGGAAAAGAACTGGAAAATTGCAATATTAACTAGTGTTGACAGGCTAATTCTGCGAATGGATTTTAGCTGACAAGCTGAATGCTGTTTTGTGAAATAGTAATGTCAGGCATTCTCAAGAGGCCAGCTCTCAACGTTATCCTAGTTACTTACAATCACTGCTAGTGTTTCTTTAATACCAAGTTATCCAGGATTTTCCATAACAGCCACTGACATTCCTCAAATCTTACTAACAAGAAAATACATTGAGATCTGCTGAAGACCGGTCTTGACAAGTTTTCTTATTGGCTGCTATCAAAATAAAGTGTTTAGTCTCAGCAAAACCCCAAACTGAATTAAAATTATTTCTATTACTTTTAACTTGATTACCAAGTCGCAAACTGGTAGAAAGATATTTTCAGATTTATCTGTATTTACAGAAAAGTTAGAATGGCGAGTAAAATTCTTAATTTGATTTACTTTGATAATTGAAGTATGTCAGTGATACTTACACGTTCAAAGGGAAAATGTCAACAATTTTTACAAATACTTTATTTCTACTTGTGCTTATTGCTTTTACATATCATTTTTCCTTTCTGTTTGTCATCCTATTCCAACGCCACGTTGTAAACTAAGTATCTACAGTATGATAGAAACGTAAAATCCATTCCAGAAATGATCAATGCTCAGATATTCTAACATTATACCTTCAATAGCGGCATCTCTATTTGCTAATGTGACAAATTGTGTATATCTATATATGTGTGACGTGCGTGCAAGTGTGTGTGTATAATTGTGTATGTAAGAATGAGTCTCTTTCTCTCTTTATATATAAATATGTGTGTGTGAGTGTGTGTGTATGTGTGTGTGTGTGTGTGTGGGAGAGAGAGAGAGAGAGAGGTAGTGTGTGTGTGTGTGTGTGTGTGTGTGTGTGTGTGTGTGTTTAAAGGCCCATGGCTAGGTGGTTAGACCATCGAACTTACGATCGTGAGGTTGTGAGTCCGATTCTCGGGCCGGGTTGCCTGTTGTGCTCTTGAGCATGATACTTTATTTCACGTTGCTCCAGTTCACTCAGCTGTAGAAATGAGATGCAACGTCAGTGGTGCCAAGCTGTATCGGCCTTTACCTGTCCCTTGGATAACATGGGTAGCGTGGAGAGGGGAGGCTAGTATGCGTGGGTGACTGCTGGTCTTCCATAAAAACAACCAAGGTTGTGCGTTCGCCGATGAGGCGACTTTGCTCCCAGACTTGTACCCCGGAGGTGCACCTCTTAGGTGCACCGGTGGTTATTCGTGATCGACGGAATCGAGAGGAGTAGCCTATATATATATATATATATATATATATATATATATATATATACATGCATGCATGTATACATACATACATACATACATACATACATACATACATATATACATACAACTACCTATCTATTTTATACTTCACTGTCTGTGTGTTTGTTTGTGTGTGTGTATATCCTCAATGCACGGTTAAACCACTGGATCAATCTGTATCAAATTTCGCATGAAAGTTTTTCATTACTCGGTGTTCCAGTTTTGGCCCTTGTCCACATAGGGGTCTGCAGCCGCCCCTCCTGTACAACCCTTCCGATATTTTTTTCCACAGATTCCTAAGTTTTAGATGACGGACATTGCGAATATGCAAATAAAACATGTTTTCAAAATTTTAAATTCCCCTCCTCTCACTAAATTTTAAACTTATTTACAAGTTTTTTTTTTCAGTCTAAGGGGAATTTTAATTTCCAATTTTCTATCAAGAATTTTATCTACACGCCCTTCACCATTCCAACCCCTTGTCTAAAACTGAAAATGAACTGCTAGAAACAAAAATCTAAATGTCTGAAAATTTCTGCGCCTGCGTGTGCGCACGCGCAACCATTCCTATAGCTTATACAAATGAAGAGTAAAAGTAAACAGAAATATGTTTTACATACCTGTCGTTTATATCCGTTTCATGTTTTTCGCTTTAAAGGTAAACGATTCTGATAGAAGTAAACACGATATTGAATAATTCTCCGTCATATGTCTTTGACATTCGCTTCGTTTCTTTTTAAGTAAAGATAAATGCTTTTAAATTGTGATAATGAAACAAGGGGTGTAGTCCGTATCACCAAAATTAATTTCTCTCGCAAAAGAGAGGGTGGCATTTTCTCTCATTTTCAATATTTAATTTGAAGAATATATTGTTCGCAAAAACGTTAAAATTTTACTAACCTCATCGGTCTGTCACTGAACTAGAATTGTAATTTCATTCTCATATACACTTTGCTACCATTTGTATGGAGAATTGCAAACATGGCATGTAAAGACAACTTATTTTAATAGAAGTTTTATAAGTACATTCCCGTAAATGTTTATCTTGTGTGCACCCCCCCCCCAACACACACAAACACCTGCGCTATTCGCACGTGGATACACATGGATGAAGTCCCATTTTGGAAGTATGATATGGTTTCGATTATTTTGGAATCAAAAACATAAGCATAGCTGCTGAGCGAGTGATTAAACATGTAGAATTTTGTTGGGATTAATCTAATAAATTGACAGCAAGGTATGCAAGATGTACTTACATACATGATGGAGACAGAGAAAGACACATCATCTACTTCAACGATTACGGAGCGGGTGGTGAAGCAGCAGGAGGAGATGGTGAAAGGAAAGACAGTCCCGACGGAACAATAGCACCGTTGACAACTTCTACAAATGTAAATGACAGTGAATGGCAGGTGGTTGGGATGGAGAGAAAAAAAAAAAAGAAAATTACTCTTTCTCCCCCTCTCACAAAGAAAAAAAATAAACCAAATTACAAGATTTACAAATACGAAGACACATTTATAAGAAACAAGAACTGGAATCACTATAATGTAAAACTTTAAAATTCGATGTTTCACACAATTTATATAATGTTTAGAAGAGAAAGAAACAGTAAGGTTTCTAATTAACGAAAAGTCATCATACGGACGCACGCCCGGTGAAACCTCTTTAAATTCATATGTGATTCATTCATTCGGGCCTTTATCCGATGCACAATGTAGGATATCTTTCAATTTATACAATAAACCTTATACATTTTAAAGTTCATTCTTCCCGTGACATAAGTTAGAGATATCGACATAAGTTATTGAAATAATTGTTCGTGGAATGGATCTTTCATATTTAAATCCGATGTGTCTGTTTCTATTGGATAGAGATTAGAAAATATATCTTGATAACATTTTCAATAATAATAATAATAATAATAATAATAATAATAAAAATAATAATAATAATAATAATAATAATAATAATAATAATAATAATAATAATAATGCCCGGGTGCAGTACCAGACAGTGGCTCTCTTGGCTTCTGATCTTAATTGATTGGAAGTGTTATCATGTACGTTGTTTTGTCTTGGTATAAATAATGAGCTACAGAAAATATTCTGCTTAATACCACGGATTTGCTTGTCAGTTAACCTTAACCAGTTGTGCATATCCCTTAGTGGCTGGAGCAGAAGTAGTGAGGGAGCATCATAGTCATGTGTTGAGAGGAATTATTTGTGGTTTGAATAATTCACCTTTGGAAACTTGGGTGTTTTGCACAACATTCTTAGACAAACCTTATTCAGGGAACTTTTGAGCGGGATGGGCTACTCGACATGAAGAAAATTCTAACTGGGCTTCACCTGCGAGGTCATACGCTGTTTATCTTGATATGATATCACCATGTCATGCACATATGGTTGTGATGCATGTGCCCTGTGTACCCTTATCAGACGGGTAGTCATGATGGGTATAATGGGCTTCGTATATTTCATCCCAATGTCACTTTGATGGCATGCACCAATCTCTCACTCAATAATAATAACAATAACAACAACAACAGCATCGAAAAATACCTTAAAAATGTAACATAATTTATTAGTTTTTATTTTTCACTTTGCTTGGTGATATCACCTCAGTTTTGGCTTTTACTTTTTATTCTTTTCGTTTGATTCTGTTAACTTTTCATGTGTGTTCTTGTTTGTAAAGTCTTGTAGTTTTCTGGCTATTTTGGTTTATGGGAGGGGGAGAACGAGTAATTTTCTTTTTTCTCTTTCTCCCAGCCATTCACCCTCATTTACCTTTGTAAATTTGTCAACGGTGCTATTTCTTCCGTCATAACAGTTTCACCTTCCACTATCTCCTCCTGCTGCTCCTCTTTCCGTTCCATAGTCGTTGAAATAGAAGGTGTGTCTTTGTCTGTCTCCACCATCACCTTCTTCTGCTTCTCCTCCTCTTCCATTCTCTAATACTGCATACTGGCCTTCGTCTGGCTTTCTCCCTGTGTCTGAGGTTGTAGGTCCTGGGGAACGTTGTTCTTATGTGTCCCTTTTGCCCATACCCGAAGTACTTTGGTACTCTGCCCTGAACAGCTACCTTCACTCTTGTATCATTTGGAAGGATGACGAACTCTGGTATGCTATGAACATTTGTTGGTCTGGCCTGGATTGTTGCTCTTACGACCCTGCCAAACTAGATCTGGACAATTTTTTTCTTCCATCTCCTATAGTATAAACGTCTATTATGTTGGCGAAGGCCGCCGCCAGGAGCGACATTGGTTTAATTTCCGGCCGGGTCGAATCCGTTTATCATTATTTTGGTTGTTCTTTTACCGAGATATGACAGCAAAAGAGATAATCCGCTTGTCTGCAGGGTGGTCGCCGCGTCTATCTTAGCATTGCCCTCAACCACAAACTGCGCCTCCTCCGTTCCGAACTTTCTTCCGCGTTTAACGACGCCAATTTATAAATAACAGGCTTTAATGTCTTTTCAATTTCCTCTATTGACGCTATCTCTATTTGTCTGGTATTCAAAAATAGCGTCCTATAGACAATTGTTCTTTTCCTAATTCCTTCCATCACCTCCTTGCTGGGAGTTAGTCTCACATTGTATTCCTCCCTTGAAGAAATGACTGGAACTTCTCGACTGCCTCGGGCTTGATGTTGTAACATTTCATCCGTCTCGTTGCCGCCGCCGCATAATCGTCTGTACTTATTTCGGAATCACTTGTGTAGTCCGCCTCATTCTCGATCTCCCAAAGCTCTTAAAATGTGTCGTCATCCATTTTGTGTAGGACATCCGACACAAAATGTAAACGCTTCATCCCCAAACGGGGAAACCAAAAGGAAACCGGCCTGTGAAGGCTAACAATGTGTCGCAAGACGCTAACAGTGTTTAAAGAATTTTTAGAACAAAGGTAATCCCAAAAGGAAAAACTTGCAAGAAAATCGATGGCAATTCAATATTAACACACCGCAACATGGAATCGAACATACCACACTAGACAACTAAAACGCTCTCCTTTTCTTCATTTGGCACCCAGGCCTTAACATAGAGGTGACAACACAAGGACAGACAGAACACCACACTGGGACAAAAAACATAAAATGAATGAAAAAAATGAAGATGTATATAAATATGATAAATTAATGATATGATAGAATGGCTGCATTGAGCCCCACTCTCAAGCAGTACAATTTAACACTTAATTTATACAAATAAATCAATCATTCCTACTCTCTTTTCTTTTCTTTTTGTATCGTTCTTTTTTCTTTTTTTTTCCAAACATTTTAACAGTCTATTTTTCCTCTGCTTTTTTGTTCGAACAGTATCACTTAACGTCTTTTTTAATAAGTCATTCAGAGGCGCTCTTAAATCGTGCATATTCGGTATGTATTACTGGTAGTGATTTGCAAACCCCTTAAATGCTTTTTACGCTGTAATGTTCGTTGGGGGAGGCATATTTTTATTGCACTCGCCCTAGCTATTTTATGCCTGGCATAAAAAATTCACACGTTTCTTCGCTAAAACCCATAATCTTTTATTCTTTCGAAGACCTTTTTGATATGCTCTGTATGCTGATCTTTATATTCACTTTTTATGAGTATGTTGGCAAGTTAGGCTACAGTGAAATCCCAACCTTGGAGCATAATGTTCATAATTTGTTGGAAAGTTCTAGGTTCTACCTTTATACTAAAGGCGGTTGATTTAAATTTATACAAAAGCTTATGGGTATTTATTTTCAGAATTTTTGATCATTTTTCATCGACTTTTACCTACAAATATGCTTCAGATAGATCCAACTTTGAAAAAGTGCTCCTCCTTTCAACTTCGCGAAAATTTCTTTCGGACTTGGTAATGGGTAATTATATGGCATCAAACATACTCGGATTTTATTATTATTTTCCATAACATAAACTGTAGGGAACGCCCATTTTGAGTAATCAATCTTTTCAATGACGTCAAACTTTTCAAGTTCATCCAATTCATCGTTGACTTGTTTCCACGCTGCCAAATGTACCGTTCTTTTTGGTTTAAATACCGGTATCGGGTTTTCTTTCAGTTTAAACTTCGCCTCCGTTTTGTCCGCGCTATTTCTTAAATTTATAATCCTCTAGCATTCTTCAGCCGCTGGCTATAGAGTTAATTTCTGGTTCTCTTCTAGTTTTCTTAATATGCGGAAACATATATCAGCGTCTTTTCTTGCTGTTAACCATTAAACAAAGATTAGACGTTTGAACAAATCCGGGCTTAATTAATTTGATTTGAATTGTTCACACTGTCTGTTAAAGGCCCCAGCAAACTCAATTTAAACATTGTCAACAAGTATTGAAAGAGAACTTTTTTTACTGAAAATTCTCGATAAGAATTAACTGTTTCATCGAAAGAAATCTCACCTCATTTCTTCGACAGAATATAGTTATAGTATTTTTCGTGTTCGGCAGGAGATAACTTTCTTAAAAGTAGGCCCATCTTCTCGTCATTTCAACTGTTACATTCTTCATTGGAGTTTTCTTCGTATCTTTTAAAATATGAAGAAAAAGTAGTACTTTCTTTTGGGTTACAAATAAATATTCCCATTGCATTTGCTACACTGTCTGACGCGAATGAACCTGAGGTATTTTCAATCTTCTTCAACCTTACATCCAGTAACTGCTGTCGTTGCTGTTGTTGTTGTCGTTGTTGTTGCAATACGTCTTCCATGTTAAATAATTTTTGTGGGGGTTCCGTACCAAAAAATTAAAGAAGAAAAAAAATTAAACGCCCTACGCAAGATTCGGATATCTCATCGCCACTTTTATATCCTGCTACATGTGGGTATAGATAAATTATGCAGCGGAGTTTTAATCAAAATGTTTGAACGACGTACTTTGCGAGACAACCAAAACGCTCTCTGTCCTCTACTACCGACCTCTACTCTTTATAAGAGTTCGCCTAGTCAATTCTCCAATCCACCATGTGTCAATGACTTTCGCCACAGCAAAATTACATATGTAATATTACAAAGAGTTTCCTAGATCTGAAGACTTTTTTAATAGCCATATCTGTGACTCTTACAGACAGGCTTGCCATTTTCATGACCTCCTTGAAGATGACAATCAGTGAAATGCGACTCTGGATGAGGCAGTTGTTGCCGGTTCTGTATTTCAGTGGCTAAATCTATTCGCTATAATGCTTCAAGCTTGTAACATCTCTAACCTTCGCCGACTGTGAGAGAAACACCAGGAACCCTTCTGTGAAGACATTGTTCGCAAATTGCAGAGACAAAATGAAGGCCTTGCAATCTAGCTGACAGAGGACATCAGGAATGAAGTTCTACGTCTTCTTGAAAACAAGGTCCTTCACTTTGGAGGAAAACCTTGCATGAGTATGCCTTTCCAAATCCAATAATACAACAACACAGAACAAACCTGAAAATGTTAAGGGAGACATCCTATAACATCAACAATGTCAATGAGGATTTGACCGAGAATGCGCCAAAGCTTTTGACTAAACAATGCACAGCTTACAATTACATCATACGTATGGCTCAAGAGCAAAGGGGTGGCCTGTTCCTTTTGGAAGCTCCTGTGGGCAATGGCAAGACCTTTTTGATCAACCTTTTGTTAGAAAAAGTCCTTCTAGATGGGTGTATTGTGTTGGTGGTATCGTCTTCTGGAATCACAGTAACTCTCTTGACATGTGATCGAACACCTAATCCTACTTTCAAGCTTCCCTTGAATTTAGTTTGGACAGAGTGTCCAATTTGCATCATCTGTAAGACACCAGCGAAGGCTAAAGTCTTGTAGCTGATGTGTTTGATTGGCTGGGATGAATGCACCATATATCACCCGGAACATTTGAAGCTGTTCACCGTAGCCTAAGAGATTTGAAAGGAACGGACATTCTCATGGGTGGTCTCACCACCGTAGTTTTGGCTGGTGATTTCAGACAAACCGTTTCTGTGATCGAAAGAGGTACAAAGGCAGATGAGCTATAGGACTGTCTTAAACAATCATATCTGTGGACAAGTGACTGAACGGCTCATGACCGTTAACATGAGGACCCAGTTATTTGGTGATCAAACTGCTGGGCTGTTTTCACGTCCGCGTTTGACATACGGAATGGGCAAATACTTTATGTCCAATAAATACAGCAACACAAGCTACTCTGTGGTGAGATGGTACCTACTGTTTTTGATCTCAAAATGCATGAGTTTACAAATATTGTACAAAACTTTAGCAAAATTCAGTCGCTATGTGAACGAGCCATCTTAGCTCCTAGTAATGATGGTGTCGACAAATCAGGAGCTCTTGCAGCTGTTGCCATGACAAGAACAGTCTTTCAAATCCATTGACACTGTCATTGATCAGGACCAAGCTGTATTATCTCAACTGAGTTACTGAACTCTCTATAGCCATCCTACATGCCGTCTCACAACTTAACATTTAAAAAGGGGGCCCCAATCATGCTGCTCAGGAATCTGGATCCACCTCGCCTCTGCAATGGCACCAGACTGATGGTGAAAGCGATGCAACTCCTAGAGGCAGGAATTACCACTGGGAAATATAAGAGTGACGATATCTTCATTCAACAGATCCCGTTAATCCCATCTGACCTCCCGTTTTAATTGAAACGTTTCCACTTCCCAGTGAAACTACGTTTTCCTATGGAGATATAGATATCTCAAGGACAATATCTCATAGTTGTTGGACTTAACCTTGCTTATCCTTGCTTCGCTCATGGGCAAATATATGTAGGATATTCGCGAGGTGGAAGGCACAAAACTCTTTTTATTTGGACCTCAATTAAATGGCACACTGAAAACATTGTAAGTTCTACAAAATTAAGATGTGATTTATTTCAGGATTTGTTTTAATAACATTGCTTATACTCACGTCATTTGATAGAATTTCTCTGAAAATATATTTTTTATCAAAATAAATATATGTATTTCCTTTAACATTCTTTAAACTTCCAAGCAACGCCGGGTACTTACTTAGACTAGTATATACGTGTGTGTGTGTGTGTGTGTGTGTGTGTGTGTGTGTATGTGTGCGGGCGCGTATTTGCGTGTATGTATGCATGTATGTATGTAAGTATGTACATATGAGTTTGTATATATATATCTATATATCGATGCGTATGCTAATATATACACACGTACGTCAATGAACGTACGTGTGCTAGTTTCAGCTATAATTACATGTGTACATTTACTAAATCAACTTCTTTACTCATTATGCTGATAGACCCTGTCTTTTTTAATAAATGGGTGTCCAAGAGAATCTAATGTGTACTTTGTACTACAGAATAAGAGAATGTTGCATAAAAAAAACGTACGCCTTATGCATTATTTTATCATGGCCCTACTGTAGAATATGAAATTTCCACTACAGAGTACGTGGGAATATATTTTATGGATATTTCATGGTTTATATTTCATGTATAGATATAAAGATTGTTCTAAAATCTGAAGTAATGATTAACTTAGAAACGCCCTGTCTCTCACATGCCCTATCTTTCTTCGAATAAACACAAGATTGAACCATATTCACTCTTGAATTGTCTGCACATTGACAGATCAATATATCTTGTACATGGGAATTCAGGAGTATTCAGCCGAATTTGAAGTGCTAAGTTTGAAGTAAATTTTAGAAGACGAAATTTGTATGGAAACAAACGGTCGTATATATACCTTGAATTGAATACACATGCGAATATTCGTTTGTTTACCAAAGTCAAATCGAAACGTTTAATTGAATTTCTTTTCACTGAAACACAAATAATTGACGATTTAATATATAAACTGTAAACCAGTTACAAGAAGTGAAGATTTTTAGAGTGAGTAAAATGCATACGTATTGCAGATTTGTATATTAACAAACTCTTGCACGTACTCACACACACATACACACACAAACACACACACACACACACACACACACACTCAGACACACACACACACACACACACACACACACACACACACACACACACACACTCAGTTGTGTACAGTCTTAAACGAGCGGTTTTCTGCTACTATTAGACATCATATTAGTTTACTAATCACTTTCACTTAGTCATCTTTCATCTTCCGTTTGATACCAATTTTCCGTCTCCTACTATTTCCTGTCTATGTATGAAGCTCCTGTTCTCGTGATTCAGTTGCACCCAGTTTCTCAAATACTGAGTATACAAAAGCTACAATCATGTTGCTTAATTTTCCCCTTGTCCAGTTGTCTCGGAAATGAAATTTGCCCGTAGGGCTTGATTATATTACTCACAACAGTAATCTCAATCACCCAATTCTGTAGATTCTCTCCCTGTCACTTTCTTTCTCTCTCTCTCTCTCTCTCACCCATTTGGTATATGTATATATATATATATATATATATATATATATATGTGTGTGTGTGTGTGTGTGTGTGTGTGTGTGTGCGTGTATCACACATATATACATACATATATTGTTAGATCAAGTATGTATATGCCTGAATACAAACTCGTAAATAAAAGCAAAAGGACGTACGGATGCTTCATTACGTTTACTTATGAATTATAAATGGTCGTGAAGCGAATTGCATCATTTGACTCACCTTTGTGTCACATTTTCTATGTATGAATTTCCCTACATAATTGACGTGTGTATGTCACAATCCGTTCATGATAATGCTTTATCATTTATGTTTGATTGCGTATTTTTCCTGAAACATATTGATAATTATAGGATATTGTTTATTTATCGAAATTTCTCAGAGGAGGAGGACATCTGGATATCTGAAGTGTAATGGTCTGAAGATGAAACAGTTAATCTTTGTAACCGTATATGTTGAGTTGTATTTTACATCTTAATTTGCACAATATGTATTGTCTTATTTATGCGATTTTTATATTCGTTTGAGGGAGAAGTCAACTGTGGAACCACATTTGTCTTTTCTGGTACTACATATTACGTTCTATGTTTGAATAAGATCACATTCTTTTGAAGAAAATTTTAAACGAATTCTGGATATTTCACTTAAAAGAATGCAGGTGTCGATTTCATTGAACGCATTTTTATAGCTGCACTATATTTAGTCCATTTATGGGCTAAATCACCCGAACCTTTACCGTACCCAAATGGTCTCGAAGTTGTGTTATGAGATGTCTGTAGAGAGAACGCGGTGCACTATTTGAGTTTTAGAATATTAATGCAAGCTTACTATAAATCACTTAGAAACTTTTTTATTGAAATAAATGAAACATAATAGAAGAAAATGTCTGGATATATAGACTAGTATTAGTAATCTTCTTCATATATAAACTGGAGCAGATTCTTTTATCAATACTATAAAGAATAAGGTATACACAGTTGCACTTAAATCAATGTTGTACAGATGCGTATAACCAATTGGGAGTTCTAAGGTGAATGCAATTGTCTTAATATGGAAATACTGTAAACTGATATTACAATATACCATGTCGTGGTCTGCGAGTTGAGCTTCTCTTATATATTGAGTATGCAAGAATGGGCAATAAACGAAGATCTAAAATAAGTTTCTCATTTTGAAGTCAATAGTAGACATGGTGAACTAAATACATAGATGGAAATCTTGACTCCTTTAATCTCAAGACTAGAAGAATAGCAGAAGCATTTATTTTGACTTAGACATACAAACTAAGTCTATAGAATGAATTGTATTGCGTGCAGTGATATACATATTAAACATTGAATATATGTATGTAAATGCATATTATTTAGTAGGAAATTTTTTATTCACCCTTTCGTGGATAGCGACGTTTGGATAGAAAGTGTTCTACACTTCATCGGAATTAAAAATATTCAAATAAATACACGGTTAGAAAATATCCGGCAGACAAAAGAAAACCACCAGAAAATATGTGCTCGAAGAATATGCCTTCAATAAGTATTAAGATTATAGTAAATAAGAAATACTATTCTTGAAAATATTACAAACATGATATGTCTATGAAGTGCTGTAGGTTTGGCGGCAGGCAATGTGTGAAGGAATGCTATGCTTACACAGTGAAAGAGAAAGAATCATAGCAACAGAGAAGGGGGAGATTGAGGAAGAAGAGCTTCACATATATATGTATGCATGTGTGACAAGAAATATGTGAAATGGTGTATACAACAGAATAACGATTTAAAAATCTAATTAGCACATGCACATATGCGTAAAGTGTCCACAACACGTATATAAATTATTGGGAACGATAAATGTTTATTATATTTCAACGTTCGTGTTCAGAATGTAACAAAAACGTGAAAAAACCGCATCCATTTTGTATTAAAGAATACCTCATATAATAAACGCTATTTTAAGCACAACATAGTGTGAATCAGAAGAGCTGAATGAAATTTAAATATTAGTAGGTATTATCTGCAATGAGAAAGCATGAGTATATTTACCATTCTTCCATATATTCGATGTGTGAAAAAAATGAATGTTGAGATTATAGAGGCATCCTTTCACAGTTTGTTAACCACTCCGCAGAGAAGACCTGATTTCCATCCCTAGTTAAAGCCATAGAATATTCAGCTGTTAATAAAACAGTTAGAAATCGAATTATTAACGTGGTTGACTTACTACACTATCGTTTATCAATCGGAGTCACTAGTAAAGACTGTACTACTTAATGTAATTTAATGATTAATTTCTAATACAGTGTGTCTCTGTAACTATCAACATCGAGAAATAGTGAATACGGGTTTAGAGACTAGATATACTAGGAAATAAAATTACATAAGTTAAATTATCTGTCATATGCAAATCCACAAGCGAAAGAAGATATGTGCATAGAAATGCAATCCGGTATTTGCAAGTGGTAATTTGCGTCAAGCCTCAACCTAGATATAGAAAAGTGTACTGTACCCTTAAATCGGATAGATACATTGTACTGGACAGATGTACAGTAACCCTCACCATATCGCGGTTCACCTATCGCGCACCTAGTACATCGTGGATTGATCTAGCTAATATATTTAAATTTCTATCGCAGACTGCTCAGAATAACGTGAGTCTCTGTGACCGATAGCTATTTATATTTTTCACATAGCGCGGGAGGTTTTGGAACGTCACACCCGCGATAGTCGAGGGATTACTGTAGTCGTTAGAGGTATACACGAGGAGAAGGTATACCGAGACAAACGAGTAGAAGAATATAAAATAGCCAAAGTGATGCTAGCTCAATGCGTAATTAGCAAAGAAAGGAGAATATTCCCAGTGTTGTGCACCATGAGATTTATGAGCGTGAGGCGTTTAGAATTCGGAAATACTGTTTTACTATATATGAGAAATTATGAAAATACAATTGCACTGGTTAATGCAGTCAAATACAGTGGTGCGAAAATAATTACTAAATTGCATATTAAACGCGATCAAATTGTGGGAAAGGGAAAGACACCTAGTAGTACTTAAAGGATGTTAAACACTTGTGACTATATTTTCTTAAAAGTATTGTAGATAATATGAAAGCAGATACAATAGAACGCCACAAGGAATATTCGACAGTTTGATGAAAACGGAAACAAACTTATCACACGTTTAGCTAATCATGTTTTAGTTTAACCCGAGAGTAGTCTGATAGAATGCGGATATCATTGAAACTACTGCAGCCCTCGATTATGATGTTTATATTTTTGGTCAGAGACAATATTTTCTAATGTGTTCTGTAGTTCACAAATGATAATATAAAAGACTATACCTGAGGGAATTTACTATTTCGAAATGATTTACAATCCGTTATTGATTTCAAATGAAGATATTCCCAATGTTTCGCTTAGCAAAATCATTGACAACAGCTATGGATGCAAAACTACAAGTAATTTACCAACTGTAGTTTTATCAATCTGACTGACCAAGAGATAATAACATAGATAACTTAGACAAGAGCTTAGTCAGATGAGATACATTTTAATTTTATATTAGCACAGAAAAGAAAGATAACATCTATTTAATGGTACAAGAAGTTGTTGGGTAATGCAAGTCATTGTATCTTATCTCAACGACCTTGAGTACCCCATTGTTAGGATAACATGTTCTCCGTTTTGGTCGCCCCTCAGAAAATGGGCATATATGTATCGATTTTGAGAAGCGTGACAGCCAAGAAGAATTCAAATATTAGCAGAGAGAGAAAGAAACGAGAGCAAGCAGTATGTTAATGCAGGATTTTAGTGTATAGGAAAATGTCAACAATAGCTTGGTTATCAACAACCTCTAATATGATTGACCAAATATTAAAAAAGCACCTAAAACAGCAAACAGGAGTTTTATATATTGAGAAAGCATACACTGGAATTTAATTATGATCACTGAACTTGTGTAGAAATTCTATACTCTATAAATAATCTAACCTGTGCGCGTACCAATGATATTGTAAGATCTGAGGCAGTTCAACAGACGAAAAAAAACCCGTCATATTTAAGATATGTAAAGTAACAGTTATCAGGAAGAAGACAAACAAAATGAATATTTTTTTCAATAAGAGAACCTGTAAATTGCAAATTTGCTACCTAGATAATATAAGTAGATGTGTGTCCTGCGACAAGGTGAAAAAAACTGAGGTTACTATAATTCAGTAGGCATATAATTTGCTTCCTTCTTTGCATGAGTGCTTCTCTGAATTATCCTTATGTGTATATTGTTGTACGATTGCTAAACATAAACACTGGATAGAATTTCAATAAAATAAGGCGAAAATGCTGCACTCTAAGTGTATTCGAAAGGGTGGAATACAGATCGGTTGAGTAAAATGATAGCTTACGAGACATGGATGATGTCGAGAGAAGAAGATACTGCATATATTAAAATATATAAAGCAATTTAGATGGAGATGTGTGAAAAGCTATCAAAGTACAAACAGCACATGCAGGAAAAACTGATGAAATATTACTCAAAATGCTGGTCACCAAATTGACATTATGTATATCATTGTATTTTTCGTTGTATTTTATCTTAATTAGCTATTTAGAAAACAATGCACGATTAATAACGCCGTTACACACCATACTGACACCCCCCACACAAAAACACATACACACACGCACACACACACACACACACACACACACACACACACATATATATATATGCATGTAAGTATGTATGCTATTAGATATGTATGCTTACCTATCTATTTATCAATCTATCTAAATTTATGTGAGAGCGCGTGTGTGTGTTCGCGCGCGTATGTTTGTATATACATCATTCGCATATATGTATAAACACATATTTATACATAGCAGATGTATTTAGCATATGTAGAGGATTCACAGGAGATTTTCTATCAGATAACTGTATGACTCACGCACACAATAAACACAATTAAATATGGCCGCCATACTAATGAGAACACATATTAATAAAATATGAACAGATTTCCTAGTGGCGCAGTTAATTTGGAATCATTTTGAATAAATAATAATGAAATCTGAACTAATACACAATCTTTAATTTGATTTTCGGAAAATTATTCTGACAACTTTTAAATTATATATCATTTTCAAGTAAAAAGCTCATGCTTATCCTTCCTTCTTTCTCTTTATTTGAAAAAAATTACACGATCTGTCCCTTCGTGTTTCATTTTCATATATTGTGTTTTTTTTATTCTACCAATTAAAGGATAAATTAAATAGCTAAAGATCGAAGTAAACGAGCACAGTGATTTGATGTTTAATAAAAAGTTTCATCGTTTGTTTATCGGAGGTTCATTTATAATTTTTTCGTGTTTTTCTTTTCATAATCTGCTCAATTTTTGCGTCAAATTTAATTATTTTCCGTTGAAAATTAGACGTATCAATGAAAAATATTCATAGATTGATTACTCCTGAATTAGTTTCTCTCTTTTATCTGACCGACTGGCACTAAGACTGAATAATGCTCTGAAGATTTGTAAGGAAAAGACTATTATTTTACTTCCACTTACAGGCATAATTATATTGTGACTTATATTTGTGAAATATGACTCTTCATACTTCATGAACAAGATAAATAAATTGACTTGTTCTTGATTTCTTTCAGTGCATCTCCCTGCACATTCTAGTTATAGTCATTATTTACTTAAACGTACACAAAACAACAAATCATAAAACCTGTTTCTTAAAATCTCACCCTTTTTTTTTTTTTACCTCATGACCAAATTCACACTTAAATGCAAGCACAAGCGCAAAAACAAACAGTAATTAGCTAAAGGATTCTTTCGAAATCTCGGTCACTTTCTCTCTCGCCCTACCTCTGACCCCTCTCTCTCTCTTTCTCTCTGTCTCTGTCTCTGTATCTGTCTCTGTCTCTCTCTCTCTCTCTCTCTCCCTCTCTCTCTCACCAAATATCAATTTCTGTTTTATGTTTCTTACACTGGTATTTCATTACAGATTTTCTCTCTGTTGGTCTTATTTGTTTCCTTGCACCTGAATCTCATAGTCTCAGTCCTCTCTCACTCTTTTCTCTCCTCTTAATCTTTCTTAAACAGACACACCCTGCATGTATGCATTCTCGAAGAAATTGTATACATGCTAAGAAGCACAGACAGAGATTTATACAAACAAAAATTCTTACGTAGTGGGACGAGGATATACATAAGCATTAGCAGAGAGAAAGTGAAAATCACCAAAACACGCAAAGAGAAAAATAGGAAAATATAAAATATAAAAAGCCCAAGGTTGAGATCAATATCCATTAGAATTTAATTACACATTTGTTTAAAAGAAAAGGAGGGCCACAATTTTTAATCAAAATAATGAAGATGCTAATTATTTTAATAACATATGCATTCTATATATTTGAGGTTTATTACTGGCGAAGTATGGAAATAGGTGTGTAGAATATATTTCGTTTGCGTTGATATATTTCATTTAATATGTATACATATTGACGCACAAATACCAGTATAGAATATCATATACATATATTTATATTCACTTACATATGTATGTATGTGTATATAGATAAATAGATCGACGTAGAGAGAGAGAGAGAGAGAGAGAGAGAGAGAGAGAGAGAGAGAGAGAGAGAGAGAGAGAGAGAGAGAGAGAGAGAGAGAGAGAGAGGAGAGACAAAAACAAATCCAGCGATAAAATAAGAAAGTAATTAACTGATACTTATTTCATCGACCACGAAAAGATGAAAGGCAAAGTCTAATTCAGATAAACAAAGAGAGAAGTAAAGAAGATATGAAGACATACAAAGGAAATAAGGAAATACAGTACTGAAAGAGCGTAGGACCACGAAGCGATACAGCAGTAATGTACAATGAAGGTGAGAGCACCATGAAAAAATATATATAAAAACTATTCTGAAGTTTCTGGTTATAATTTATCAAAGAAAGAAAAAAAATATAACAACAACAACAACCATAATAATAATAATAATAATAATAATAATAATAATAATAATAATAATAATAAAAAGTTCCAAACTTTCGACATGTTTGCACGTCTGGTGCCATGTAACATGGAAGTCGGGTGGCGAGATAGAAAGACTGAAAGTGAAGATATAGACTAGTTAAAGTGAAAGTAGTAGAAACAAGTGTTTAAAAATAAGAGAAAGAATAAATTTCGAGAAACAGAGGGGAAAGAATCGAAGATGAGGGGATAGAAAAGGACACAGTTGAAAGATTACGTTAAACGAGAATAGTTGGGGTGGCTTAAGGGAACGTCATATGTTTGTGTTCGCGTGTATATATATTGAACTCTAGTCAATGGTACAGTGTTTTTACTCATGTAAAAGTTTAAAAAAAAGTACTTTTGTCTGTCAAGAAATATAATGCATGTGTATCCACGAGAGTCACAAGCATTCTTCCAATATAATACACACGTCGTAGTGTGTTGAGCTGGCAGATTCATTTGCACTCCAGGATAAAAGTCAAGCGGTATTCCGTCTTTACATACAATTTCATCTCTTCGGGGTCGATGAAATGAATACCACCTGAGTTTAATAGAGTTGATGTAATCGAATCAACCTCTCTCAAAATTGCTGGCCTTGTACCAAAATTTGAGACCAATTTGATCCATCCGTCGGAGTGCTAGAAGACCCGTTAGCATTATTTCGTCTCTTGTCCAGAATTCAAATTTCAACAAGGTTGATTTTGCCTTTCATCTTTTGAGGTCGATGAAATAGCGTCAGTTACTCATTTGAGTCAATGCAATCGACAAGCCCAATCCCCTAGGGAATTTTAACCTTATGCCTATAGTAAAAAGAAGTATTTCACACACGTCTAATAATATGCATATATTCACACCTATGTACATTTGTATACGCATGTATTCTAGTTTGTATAATTGCACATATATGAGATGAAGTGAGTCTTCCACATCAAATGAGAGTACAAAGGAAAATGGAAGTTAAATTATTTACATCGTACAATGAGAATAGACTCTCGTAATATGAGTATGACTCTGTTGTTTCCTACCGAACAATTTGCACAATTTGTTTATAGCGATCATACGTGTGTATCTCAAATTAGCACACTCTCTCCGTGAAATTGCCATTGCCTGAACAGATGCACGGTGTACCTCATCAGAAGTTCAATGATCACAGAGCAACCTGAGATGAAGTGTTTTCCTCAACAGCACAACATGTCACCCGGTACAGGAATTGAAACCACGAGATCACACTCGGGAGCACAACAACTTATTCACTAAGCCGTGCGTCTACATTTGCATCTTATAATATTTTGTATCATAGAATCAAGTATTTAAATTATTGTCAATGACACTATGTCTCAGTTAGTGAAATATTTTCACTGTCCATTATGAGTGTTTCCTACAATATGCTATTTCCAACCTAATGACGGAGATATCAAGAATAAAATTATTCTTATTCGAAAAACTTAACTGGCTTAATTATAAAATCGAATGGAGTAGTGTGACGTTAAACAAAGACAATTGTGGTTGTCCTCAATCTTGTCACAGGTGTCTACAAATATACCCTTTTGCCAAAAAATTAGAGACGGTAATCTACTCTGAGTTTCCTGACAAATTTCGACCACACTTTTTCACAGCGAGGAAATATCTGCAGCTTGCTTAGTGTCAATGCCTGTCAATACAATATCAGCCAAACCACGCATGCAACAAAAACACAAATGCACAAGTGGAATTAAAACGAAAGTTAATTACCATATATATATAATTCAGTTGATGTTACTATTCTTCATCTCTACCCAACATTTCAGTAATAGATTTCTATCAGCTCATTTCTCAGTGGGACTGTACGCAGTTTTCATAAACTCACTGCAGCACCTATCATACTGATGTTGTTGATTTTTCGATAAATAAAATCCTTTAGAAATGGTTACAGCTGTCCATGAAATAGTTCATTTTCCTAAAAGTACTGTGTACATGTACATTCAGGCGTTTAAATTATATTATGTAAATTTTTATTTAGGTAAATAGTGCTACATTAGTTATTATTTTATGTCTGATGGATACTTGTTTTGAGAAGTACATTACTCAAATACTAAATTCTGCTTGCAATGAACCGTGAAATTCTTTGTTATGTTTGAACATATTTGCGTATGCTGGCGCTTAGTAGAATCACATTAGGATCACAGCCGGAACGATTGAGTTGTAAAGCAACAATCTTAAATATACATGAATGCCAGTGCCATATTATCGACGATCTTGTCTCTTATACTTCACTTGTGTCTGAAACGTGATGCTGAGGTATTGTACTTGTGACAGAAAATTGTGTTAATAGGAAATTGAAAGATACCTCTGGGAATTATTTCTTGAGTGTTCACAGTGAAGTAACAGTGTTTGAAGACTCTCCATCATTTGCTGAGCAGGAAAACAGTGAAAGTAAACGCAGAAACAATAAATATGATGCACGTTTTAGAAATGTAATATGGGAAAATTTGATGAACAATGCTTGTGAGATATGCTCCAGCGGATAAGCAATGTGTTTCTAAGTCATAAACTAGACCAGTGAAACTAAATTCTCCTGCAGCAATATTTTCATGGTCAGATATCAATTCTTCCAAGCTGTAGACTCACTCTAACATGAAATGTGATTAATAATACTTGCAACATGCTATCAGAATAGGGCAAGTATATTAATTCATATCGTTGTGTAAGGATACCAGGCCATCGCATCCTACACTACATCATATCAAGGAGCACCCTGCTTGCACTGGAGTTTAATCTGCCAGTGTTTTATTTCAGGGCATTAATCAATTCATTGTTCAACATTCCACTTAAATAGCTGCCTAGAAATTGGAAATTATTAATTGTTGACAGGGAAATAAATGACACTTTCTGTAATTATAACCAAGTAGACCGAATGGCGAAATATTCAGTCAAATAGCTAAACGTAACACACATTTATTTTCAGTTTTCTCCTGCCTAAACAATTTTCCTCACTCCTGCATATATTCGATGCACTGCGGGAATGCTGATCTCTATCCATTTTTTTATAACTAGTGTTCTCTTCAAAGCATGTAAATCCAACAGATACAAAAATGAAACCAAGTTTGAGTGACAAATATGTTTCCTCCCAACATGACTCTTAACTTCGGTTTCGGGTGGGTCCAATGTTTCTTTCTGTAATATTAGTATATTGAGGTTAATTTTAGTCATCCTATTGTAATTAATTCACCTAATATAATATAGTATGTATTTTATCTGATGAAAATGTCCTAAACCAATAAAGAATTAAGATGCTGCTTTGTCATTTCACAACAAAACATAATCAATATTATCGGTTGACAGTATAACTGTGTTTATGCTAATTTTCTGATTATTTTTCCCTTCAGTGCAACTCAACAAAACTTCGTTTCTGTTTGTTCATTTCTTCCAATAAAGAAGTGCAAAAAATTTGAACTAGCACCTTCTGAATGTGTAGTTATTTAGATTTATCTCAACCATGCTTGACGCGACTTTGATACAATATATTATACTCTTAACCATCCTGGTTTAGTCAATTTTTATCATAGTGCATCCTTATCGATGTAAGATTCATTACCTTCTGTGTTAAACACATCATCATCGATATAGCTGTTAAATTAAATTCTCTAAAAATTATTTGTGACATAAGAAATCCAGGAGATTTTTGTCAGGGTATTAGCTGGGCATAAATTTCGGTTATCAATTAATGAATTGTGGGTAAGATATACCTGGCCTCAGTTGAATTTATTTCGCCATACAATAATTAATTTCAAAGATAATGAACTACGCAGGCATTCACAATACATCTGTTTTAAATAAATGACTACTGCGTTAGCCTTCTTTATTGAGTAAACTTTCGGCTATTACGGTAGAATTTCGTGGGTGTCAATTGGACTTCGATGTTTGCTCTCTGTCTCTTTAATAACAATCGATTTACCTAGAATTGTCTTTCATATGACATTGTATGTTATATCTGTACGTACAAAATCCTCTTATTTTAAATCATCTTAAGCTGAGTTTATTCCATGGAAAATGGAATAGAATATTCAAAGAAATTATAATGGAGCTAAGTGTCTGACTTTGTAAAGCGCGAGCTGGTAACAGTAAGAGTAACAATAAAAGTAGTTTAGTAGCCGACTACTGTGAAGCCATTAACAAATACAGCTAATTAGACGCTTAGCCGCAGTGTTATTTGGACGGCTTAGTTTTCTAAATATCGTATTACAAGATATTCTGTATAATCGATTTACGTAGCACAAGAACTGCGTTGCGTTGTATTCCAATTATAGTATTTACCTTTTGCGGCAGACGTTCAAATGCTCTGTCTTTAAACCTCTTACATTCGGTTATAGTATAATCTTATTCGCTAAACTGAGTTTCAAGGTACGTATGCTTATTTATTGGCGGCGCCGGATAAGGCAACACTAGAAAGAAATATAAATATTTAGAATTGTCTTATAAAATTATGGCACTGAATAACGCACAATATAAGTTTTTAAATATTTTCTGCATTGTAGTTTATCAAATTAATCACGAAGAATTATATGCCAACCCTTCACATTTTACCCTAGATAAAATATAGTCTTTGTCTTAAGTCAACTAATAAGCAATTGTTATCAGGTATGGCGCCCACTTAGAGTTCTGAAACAATTAGACTTACAGTTATTGTTCAATATTTCCATTCTCACAGAGATCTCTAAAAGAAAGAAAAAATATAGAGTATCGAGTTAAACTCCATTGAATTAAACACAACGAAGACAGTATCCGGGCCTTAACCAAACGTATCATTCATCGCCCTGGATTTGGGGACTATTTTTCATTAAATGTGTTGGTTGTATCATTGCTTACTGATAAGAATAACACAAGTCTGTATTTTTAAATGTCATAAATCATTATTGACTACTTATAGCTGATTCTAAACCATTTTATAATATTGATTTTGAATATGTTTTTAATTTTCGCCTATTACGTACAGATTTTGCACAAATGGGTGCCAAAGATATGTTCACGTTTCTTGTCATTCATTCTCTTTTGTAACAGACTTTTAGATTTAAAAAAGTATGATAAAATTACGAACAAATGACTAGAGAAATAATTTTAAAAAAAGATATGAATAATATGTGTAAGCCTACATATTGATTGAATATATATTTTTAATGCACTTACCAGGGCTCTAATGCAATGTTACTCTTTTTCAAGCCTCCTTTTCTTTGATTTCCTTCCAGGTTTTGGTAGATGCTTATAGTCTCTCTTTAGGGCTCAGAAGTAATCCATCGTCATGTTTACATGCCACCTCCTCTGGTACCTCCGCTCTATTTCTTTAACGTCCTGGTGAAATCTCTCACCGTGTTCAACGCTTAGATTTCCAAGGAATTCTGGGAAATAGCCGAGTTGTGAGTAAAGTAAGTGCATTTTAACACAGACGTTGCATTCAAGTTAATTGAAGTTTTGGAACATGGTATCAACTATGACTTTGTAATTGGAACACTTATTATTTCACAAAAAGTTCTCGACAAAACACTTGAAGCTCACCAATGCCTGTTGTCAGACTCATTCATTAATTTCTCATACTCTAAAACACAAATATTCCAGCTTTAACTTTTCTCACTGACTATATTTAGGAATATTTTTGAGAGATACTGCAAACATGTCTTGCAGACAAAGATGGTAGCAGTAATTTAGTAGATTCAAAACACAGGTTCGTGCAAAATGTTTTTGTATCCAAGAAACACACATCTCCTTTGTGGCCAGATTTTAACCACCTAGTGCTTTTCATTAGCTCTTCAGTCCCATTCACATAAGGAACCACGACATTTTCGTGTAACCTGCTTGTTGGCCTGAAAGCATGCGCACAATTTCGCAATCTCCACACACATGCCAGTGATATTCTGCATAATTTATATTTTATATTTTTTACATTTTAATACGTCTAATTTAGTAATACAGAATGTACTATTGGAATGGATGAATACTTATTTCCATAGTGTAGCAAGACAGCCTCCAAACTCCTTTTGGAGGAATCATTGAATAGCCACGGTTCGGAGGGATGGCTCTCGATCCCAAAATAGTTTAGAAGGTTTGGAATATTATAGCAAAATGCAACTGATTCATTCTCAGCAAAGAATGGTAACAACTCTTGTTCTCTGTGACTATACCAAGGAAAGAAGTTTGCCGGTGATAAAAACGTTTTCATTTGTAGCCTAGAACCAAGAAGTTCCGGTGCATCTTTTGGTAGGTTAAGATTTCTCACGAAATCTTGTGTAAATAACTGTGGACATTATATTTTGCCAGTAGTGTAGTTATCATCTCTTCTTCACATTTTCTTCTTCCTCACTATCTGATGTAACATTCTTCAAAACAATTGAGGGGGGAGGGGTGAGAGTAACTAGAAAGTCAGTTCCACGTGTAATAGACCGTATAACCGAGGGAATACTATTATACACTATCTTATGTTTATTTTCTGCACTGTACCCATCAACTTTACTCATGCAGAAATAACAATTGTCAACGTAGTTACTCGGTTCTCGCCACACCATTGGTATTTCTTACTGCCTTTCCAGAGTCGCAACTCCCCCACAAAAGTGCGACATGCTTTGTGTGGAGCCCAAGGTTTGTCTTCATCACCGATTTTAACATCAAAATAAGCGAAATGTAGATTTTTATACAAGATCAATTATACACTGAACCGCAAAAGAAACGTGTTTTTTCAAATGTCAATTTTATACGGTGATGTAAGTGTACATATTCCAAGACATGCTGGTTTATGGCGGAGACCCAAATTGTAGGTAACCTTTCAACTTTCCCTGAAACGAGACACCAAAACGCAGCTGCTTTGAATGCCGAGATTGGCTCTAGCAAAACATTGTCATGAAAACCGAAGTGCATGTGTATCTAAGTGAGGTTATGGATATAAAAAGCACTTGGACCGCGTTCCTGGAATTCGTAATTTGGACACATCAGGTATGACTCGATTGTCAGCAGCGCAGAGAGGACAAGCTATGAACCGATTGCAAGCGGGGTAGTGTGCCCAGGATGTTGCGAAAACTTACAATATCCATGTAAGCACCATCTATCGTCAGCAACAACGATACAACTACACCAACAGCACTGCAGACCATCCCGCAGAGGGCGCGCGCGGGTGGCTACACCCAGGCAGGACCGCTCTATCTACCTGCAACACCTCTGTGACCGCTTCAGACCGGCCAGCGCAACGGCTCGTGAAACCTTTGGCAGTGGACAGCGACCCATCAGCGAGAACATAGTAAAACGTCGACTGGCCGCCAACAAACTGCGTTGCCGTTGTCCTGCTCGAGAACCTGTCCTCACCGCACGCCACCGTCAGGCATGACTATAGTGGGATACACAGCACCAACACTGGTGGCATCAACAATGAAAGTCGATAGTCTCCTCTGACGAGAGCCGATACTGAGTTTCCACCTTGGATGTCAGAGTGAGGGTGTGAAGTAGGAAGGGCGAACGATACAGAGACCACATGTGATGGAGTGAGACACGTGGCGTGACCAAAGCATCATGGTTTGGAATGCTATAGGCCAGAATCATAGAACTGACCCCGTCAAGGTCACGTCGTCTGTCTGAGTTGCCAACAGCTGGTTTATAAGCTTTATATTGGCCGCTATTTTAACTTTACTAATGTAAACTAATATTTTATAGCAATCTGTTTTGTTGAACAAAATAAATTGGATAATACCTGTCGTGTGTTTCTTTGATTACATAATACAGAAAAAAAAAACAAAGCTTTATCACTGAAAAACTAGACATGATTGAGAAAAAAAAACTACTAACAAATCTGAAATCAGCGTAAAAAAAATTACCTAAAAACATTTAAACATAGAAAGTCATGCAG
Organism: Octopus bimaculoides; assembly: GCF_046866305.1. Classification (NCBI taxonomy): domain Eukaryota; kingdom Metazoa; phylum Mollusca; class Cephalopoda; order Octopoda; family Octopodidae; genus Octopus; species Octopus bimaculoides. Next base: position 58,930,747 of record NC_142932.1, on the reverse strand, counting down.
ACTTGTGTGATCAATATAAAGAAGGAACAGGCGCTTCTATTCTCCTACAATACTGCTGGCTGATGAAAGTCACATTGTCTTGCTTGCTTCAACAAACAGTTATACTAATGGTTGATAAACATATAGACTGGATTGAATTACGGAAATTTAAAAACAAAAACACATGGTTCCAGATCCCATTAAAGAGGAGTAAGAAAGTATACGCATAAAGTCCATAACACCATCATCTTCTTAAATGTCTGAGTCGATGCCATCACACTTTCGATGAATTTATACGTCCTCTAACATCACATCATGTAACAAATATCAACTGTTTGTTGCTCCTATGCTCTCTTTTTTACGGTTTATTTTTCAAAAATTCTAATTTAATTTTAGACTAAGTTGTTTTCTGATTTTGCTCATCTGGGTACGACAACGAACATTTTGGAGCCATCTACATGTTTACTGAAGTGAGATGTTTTCATGTATGACAGGTTGTCGCGACATACAAAACGAGCTAAACTCAGAAACGTCTAAAAGCAAATGTAGTGCCGCAGTATAGAAGCATATTCTTATGCTATTAAATTTAGAATATACTAAACTGCATGCGATTTTATTCTGAAGGTGCACTGCATTCAGAGAGAAGTTCATTGTGTAGAACTGCAGACAAAATCTAAGGATACACTTCAACTTCACGTCGTCCCGGAATATTTTCTTGAGATAGTGCAACAACAATAAAAATGCAACTGATTCTAATATCTTTATCTTGTTCATCAAATCCCCAATGTCAGTGTTTGAAAATAGCATTTTCGATTTTTATGAAGAGCCGACTGTGAAATCTACTCAAAACAACTGAGTAAAAAGCATATTGTGCGCCCTTTTCATCGCGTCTGTCCTCCAATGAAAGACCTTAGAATTACCGGTAACTAAAATTCGGAAACTTAGGTCTAATAATACTTTTTGTTAGTATTTTATTTCTATTACTCTGTTCCTCGGGGCAAGGAATTCACTAAATAATATAAATATTGCTGTAATATTGCAATATAAATGGTCAAGTCTCACTAGATTCGAAGAATACTTCTCTCGCTATAAATAGATCTGTAAACTATTTCTCCTACCGTCAGCTAATGGATTGTATTATTGAATTGAAATTTGGTTTAAATTAATTAACATTTTTTACTATTTACACTACAATAATGAAAATAATTCTTCAGCTATAGACATGCAAGAAAGGGTGTGCAATGCACTAGCAGAATATTTGCAGAAATATACACAGTTGCTACATCACACACATGCACACATACGCAAGTGCATAAGTACACACATATGCATATAAAATAAATAAAATTAGGCGTAAAATACAGTGTGATTAGAATCAGAATCTTGCAGGAGATTTACATTCTAAACCAACAAACTTTGAACCGCTTGATCACACTAAATTGGCAAATAAATAGAATACAAATACATGTACACACATGTGTATACGTGTATAAACGTGTATCTATCAATATGTATACATACATTATACATATAATCATATATGTGTGTGTATGAGCCTATTGATCATCTATCTATACAACTTTCTTTTTGCTATGCAAGCACAAGTATTAATATAGCGATGCTCACTCAGGCACCAACATATATGTGTATACCCGCACACAAATATACACACATATATATATACATATACACTAGCATACGTAACTACACATATATGACTGTATTTAAGAATGTGTGTACATATTTATATGCCGGCACAAAGACTAACTCATTCAGGTACCATTACGCATGCATATATAAATAGTAGTCATAAAATAGCATAAGAAAATATTTATACATAAACACTGACATAAATTTGGATGAAGGCTCACAATTATCTATATGTGGCTGTCTCCCAAGCAGGCTTATCTTGAAAATTGTGATTTATATAGGATATAAAACACTGAAGCATGCTGGGACATACGAACATAAAATTATTTATCAATAATGCATACCTTCACATAACCAATCTTCCATTAGATGTGAAAGTATGCTTATATGGAAATACATATGCGTCTATAGATGTAAAGGTCCAAGTATGTGTGAGTCTATATTTATATCTAACAATGTGTGTATAGTATATATTTGTGGCAATGGAATATATATTGTCTTTGTAATAATAATAAAAAATAGCATATCTTTGAGGAAAATTTTTGTGAACTTCTATGTAAACTCTCATAGAAATATATTTTATGTACAAGCACTTTCAAGTACACACCTATATACGCAACTATTCTTGCGGACACACAAATCACAGGCCGACACACACATTCGAACGCACACACACGCACAGACATGCATGCGTACGCGCAAGGACACACATGCACATACACACATATGAACGCCAATCTCTTAAACACGCAACCATATGCGCGAACGAATACACACATATACATACAGGCAAATATGAAAGCTAAAATTTAGAAACAAGATATACTTCTGTTTTAAAAACGGAAAATGATATAGAAAATCTTTTTCTTCATTAAATTCGATAATTCTCTCTTACTCAATTTCCTGCTTTCATACTCCTCGGAATAAAGATCTCTTATTTCTTGGAAAACGGCATCTAGCAAATTTGTCATGTTTATATTTGTTATTACATATTTTACTGCCCAGGAGAAGTGTGTTGACTATGATATTTGCAGAGCCTCACATTTCTGGACAGGAACGCATATTGATGCAGGATCTTGTTTGATATTGTTGCAACATGAAAAACACGAATAAATTTATCAATGTCCAAATAGTATTGATAAATTAAGAAGAATTTAAAGTGACGCCCCGTAGTTAATATAAAGCTATTTAGATTAGACTTTTATAGAATGTTTCTATTAATTACTTGAGTATAGGAACAGAGCCCTCGTGGATCGATTGAAGACGTAGCTCCTGTTGTCTGTAATGATATATCCCAGTAGGACATATACAAATCTATTCCTATGGATTTATGCGCAGCCTCCACACACTGTAATCCATAGAAAATTTAACCCTCTGTTAATAGCAAAACTTATTTACAATATGCCACTTTTATGCCTACGTGAACAAACTAGCCACAAAAGTAACTTCGTAAGAACGTTTTTAGTGCGTTTTTAAAAGGTAGACATGACATCGGTAGTTATCACACTTTTAGATTTTCTTCTACTCTGTTCCATTTTAGTTCAATCACTTCTGCATGTTTCCACATTTTAACGTTTATGTTTTTATCACCATGGTCTCTGATGACTCACAACGTGTGAATATAATAGGGTCTATTGATTTCATATCATTCCAGTTAATGTCGTCCTTATATGAAATAAATGAACCTAGTAATACTCTCACGAAAACCAATCTAATCTTTTTCCCCTGTTCTAGCTATTAACTATTACGCGTTAATTATGGCTAGCTCAACTACTAATAAGCCAAATGACTAATATTTAAATAACATAGCATTAATATATTTTCTCTATTTACTATTAATATAGACTGCAGAAGAAAAGCAACAGTGTGGCCAACAGTAACGACATAATTACGTTAAGATTAATTTTTAAAATTATTTGTTGTACATTATAAGTATGAAAAAGTGCTCATCTGCGAATAAAGGATATCAAATGTGAGCATCAACGAGTTCCCTGCGAGGAAAAATTAAATTTGAGATCATCGCCCAACAGTATTTGAAAAACCACAAAAGAAATGAAAGAAAAGTAATTTTAATGTAATTCATTTAATGTAATTCATTTCAAGTCGAAAGATTTCCTTCGTATGAAGCATTATTACTGCCAGAAACGGTATCACAGCAAAACATGTTCCCTCAAAAAGTTAACACTAAGCAGGTAGGTTCATCTCCTACGGTAACTGCCCAAACGGAAAACAAAATTAGGGGATAACGATGGACAGATGAAGACTGCATTGGTATATTACATGCATTCTACTTTGCGACACAATACCGGGATATCCATAGCAATAATATAAGAAAGATTTGAGATTTTGAGGAGAAAATAATACAGATACAATGAAAAACATTATGCAAAATATATTTTCAAACATTGGACGCGAAAAGAAAGTTCCCGAAACCAAAATAGACAAACTCATACACAAAATGGACTGAAAATAAACCGAAACTCCTAACAACTCAAAAGAATGGGCTAAAATTAAAGAAAAGATGCATCTCAAACTGTCATACTACATGTGTGTGGAATTTTAGCGGCAATGTACTGTACAGAGAGCGCGGTGGGGCAGTGCTCAATTTGAACTTCACCACCTACCACGTAATATGCGGCATCTTTCGGACAGGGATTAGTGGTTCTTCAAAATGCCTATAATAGATGAAGATATACAGGTCGCGATGACTAGTTGCACAAGTGAGGAGTCTCCGGAGTTGGATGGTCTGCCCTTCGTGTTTTATCGTTATATCCCAAAGTTTTCAGTGATCTTTTGGCGGATGTCTAACACTACTGGCTACAAAATGGGAGAATTCCCAGTGCTGTGATCCGCGATGTAGAGGTCATGCTAAGAAAAGACTCGAACAATGGGAAACTAAATAGATAGTTATAGTCACGTAACTCTCTTAAATGCAGATTATAGGATTATATCGAAGACGTGTGTCAAGAGGTTGACACTTGTCGTCAATTAATTGGTGACGCGCCGAAACGTGCTGTCCCAGATACATCTATCCCCAACAACCTCCAGCTCATGTCTTCAGTCTTACAGTGTTTTAGTAAGAAACCGTACATGGGCGGGACCTCGATCAATTTGGTTCAATCAAAAACTTTTGATAGGGTAGATCACCAATGCTTGGAGGCTGTCCTCGCATCGGTTGGTTTCAGTCCCGTCTCCAGAGGCTGGATCACTGTGCTGGCTGTCCATCTGCTGTCACCAGCTGCTGAGTGCAGTCGGTATTCATGCGATGGTTAATGGTGTGAGGACATGTACAGATGCTTCCATATCTCCAGCGCTTCCTTAACAGTAAGCAAGTGTGGTCACCGTTTGCTGGACAGGATTTTCTAGAGCTGCTCTCATTGTCGGAGGTATACAGTGGATCAAGCGTAGATGGAAAAATGGAGCTTGACACTTGCAGTGTTACAAGCCCTCAAAGGTCTCACAGCCCACAGCCAGTTGGCAATACAGACGGTGAAAGTACCACATTGGAGTTCTGTAGGGGATCAGTGGCGAGCAAGAGCGATGACTTCATCGGTAAACTCCGGACGTCGGGGGAGATCAAATGGCTGGCCTTTTCCGGTAGACTTGTGGGCAGGAACCTATGAATAATTTATAGAAATATCTGGCCTGGGAGTGCCACCTGGGAGGGGCGCTACCGTTCCAGAAAGCAATACAGGCACGGAAGTGCTGTCAAACAGACTTGCCCGAGATGTGTGTAGAGTTATATAATAGCTCTGTATGCTTTCATCCAGTTTCCAGACATCGATGACTTGAGGAGCTTTGTAGAACTTGACAAATGTGTCCTCAGGGAAGCAATGAAGAAAATGCAACAGACAAGATGACCTAACACTTTGCTTTCTTCTAAATAAATGTATGCATCTTCTAGGCAACATAATGAGACAACAGCGTTAGACTGCCAATATAAAAAAAACATGCGAAAGAAGAGTTTACTATTAAAATTGAAATGTATTCGTTCTAGCGAATCATTAGAATACACTCAAGATGTCAGTGCGTATGAACATGGCGGGTCTCAAGCAGTTGTTAATGTTGCGTTCCTTTGCACTGGAATACAATTTTAAAATACGTTACGCGAAGTTCTAAGGGTATGTAACTCATTGTAGGCCGACAATTTTTGATGCTATATTTGTTTTAATAGTACATGTATGTTTAATTATTGTGTGCTTTATTGTACTATTCTATTATTACCTTGCTAACATGTGTGTATGTGCATGTGGGTACATGTGTGTTAATGTATGTGTGTATATGTGTATATTTACATTTGTGTATATGTAAATATTTGTAGATATATGTGTTTATATGTGTTTATGTGTAGGTGTGTTTAATTTTTTTAATTTTAAAAGTGGAGTGCACTGTACGTTCTGGGTTCAATTCCCACCAAGGCCGGACTTACTCTACATTCTTTTGGGGTCGATGAAATTACGTACCAGCATAGACTGATTATACAGGTAGTTGTTTAACATATAAGAAAGGTTAAACATAAAACAAATTTAAAAAAAAACAATCTCTTTCAATAAAGACATTTTTTGATCATATAAATAGTGAAATAAATAACTGAAAAGATGTGTCTGAAATAAATTTTTTGAACAGTTTTTAGAGAAAAATTGAAATAAATTACTGATATACCGAAATATTTATTTTCATGTATGTGTAAGTAAAGGTTACTGGAGAGCAAAAGAAATGATTCCATCCTGACACTCAGCTAAAACTTCTAATGGCATTTTTTTCTTAATATAAATGTGTTTGTCTCTACATAGTTAATTCACAACAATATTTTCTAACTAAAGTTCATTTGATGGCATTTTTTACTGTCTTTGAAGGACACACATTAAAGATTCTTCTCTATCAACCCAAAATAAAAGTTAAAGTTTTTACTTTTCTTGACATTTAAGTAATGCTTACGTATACTCCTATATATTTAAGTATGTGTATATAAGCATGTGCGCACACACACATGCTCTCTCTCTCTCTCCCTCTCTCTCTCTCTCTCTCCCTCTCTCTCTCTCTCTCTCTCTCTCTCTCTCTCTCTCTCTCTCTCTATATATATATATATATATATATATATATATATATATATACATATATATATATACATACATATATATATATATATATATATATATATATATATATATATATATATATATATATATATATATATATATATATATATATATATATATATACATATGTATATACATACATATATACATTCATACATACATACATTACCACTCTCAAGAAGACCTAAAAACATTTTGTCTCAAAGACGGGAACGAAAAGAGGGATTTCAGCCATACTGCATCTTTGCTAAATGTAGTAAGGGGAGACTACTGTACCAACTTCGCTAGAAGTGACGGGATAAATTTCACTGTAGCTGTAGGCAAACTGCATAATGGAAAACACTGGACCTTATAGTTGAATACTACTACAAGAGGCTTACATTTTTTCAAGAAGTCACTGATATGTATATTCAGCAGCATTGTGGAACGCCAGGTTGACACATGGAATGGAATTGTCTTAGCAGAGACGAATCTTGTAGTCGACAATGAAATCACCGAGTTACCAGAAAATTATAGACCCAATGCTTGCCTAAACATTACGTACAAATTTACACAAGCTGCATAAACCATTTCCTCCAAGAAGGGAGTGCGGGTATGTGACGATGAACAAAGCTCTACAAGTATAGCTTGATTATAGGAGGGCATTTGACTGTATTTCCCACTCAATCCTGCTGAAGTGTCTCACGTGGCAAATGTGACTGCTACCTTAATTGAGAGGCTCACAGACACTTGACTACAATTCTTACACTTAGACCTGAGAGCAAAACTATCGTCCCTAATATTATAAATATTCTATTTATTTTGGTATTTAACTCATTATCACTCCTGCTACAAATATGAAATTACTACATGATGTGTCCTGAAATCGTTAGAGATTTTAATGTAGCCCATAATTTCTTTGTGAATGATTAAAAAAATTGCGCTAAAAATTTTGAAAATGACAAAAAATTAGCAGGAATTAATAACAACGGATGTCATCTGAGACAGGAAACGTATTTGTCCATAAGAAACGTTCATAGTTGATGGCTGAATGTGTAAAACAGTTCCCCGAAACAAAACCTGTGTCTCGATGGTCTTACTAACTCTCCTGTTGTACACAAATAATGTTACGAGTACCTACACCTTAATAAAAACATATCACCCAATACATTTTTTAAATCCTAGTTTATTACTCAATACCTCTCTTGCCGAACCGCTATGCAACGAGGAAGTAAACACACCAATAGCGATTGTAAAGTGGTGATGGGGAACAAACACAGACATAAAGACACACACACACCTATATATATAAATATACTTATATACGACGGGCTTTCAGTTTCTGTCCAGCAAATCCACAAGGATTTTGATCGACCCGAGGCTATAATAGAAGTTACTCACCGAAGTTGTCACGCAGTGGAAAGAAACAGCATCTGTGTGGTTAGAAAGTAAACTTCTTACCACACAACTACCACTAAATAGAATGCATATAAAATATACTTTCGATACAAATTGATTATAATCCCTACGTGTTTCGAACACTCAGCCGTTTGATCTGGTGTGTGACGTGCTTGATGATCCACAGATCCTTGTTCCAGAATACGTCGCAGTTGAATAATTTGAACTGCCTCGTAAATGATAATTTGAATGTGGTTTGTTTGTGTTCGTAGTGTAAATTTGTAGTAGATTTAAAATTACTGATATATCGGGCCATTCTTCATGAGCTAACAATTTTGCTTTACAAAATTGAAGAGGTACATCACCATTTTTCGAAATGCAATTCATGGTGTCTGATTATATTGTGTTTTCTCTTGTAAATCAATGTTTGTTAACCGATGGATAGATAAAAAATATGCGTTGTTTATGAGTATCAGTTCCGTCGTGGAAACAATGCATTCCAGACAGCTCGAAATATCGATGAGGCGTTTGGTGAAGATGTGGCAAATAAGCGCGCTGTACGTGGATGGATTGAGAATTTACGGTCTGGTAACTTTACCTTTGAAAATCAGCCCTGTGGTAGAGCTGAGAACAAGGTGAATAACGATGAACTGGAAACTATAGTGGAAGCGGATACATCTCAAACTACGCGTAATTTAGCAGCAAGGCTTGATGTTTCAATTTCAACTGTATTGGACCATCTGAAACAAATCGGCAATGTAAAGAAGCTGGACAAGTGGGTACCGCATGAAATGAAAAGACATCAAATGGCACGTCTTCTTGAAACTTGCCGTTCTTTGTGGCACGATGTAAAAGCGAACCATTTTTGCATCGCATTGTTACACGTAATGAAAAATGGATTCTTTTCAACAATAGCGACCGTTCTACACGGTGGATGAATAGAGACGTATTGCCAAAACACAACCCCAACAAGAATATTATCAAAAAAAGCTAATGGTGCTTGTTTGGTATTCCAGCGCTGGTGTTGACCACTATAGCTTCATGAAACTCGGTACGTCAATTACATGTATAAATCAACCAATTGAATGAAATGATGATTGAATTTGCAATTAAACAACCGAGATTGGTGAATAGAGACAAGCCAAATCTTTTACGAGATAATGCTCGACAATATGTTGCACAAAGAACGCTACTCAAATTACAGGAAGTGAGCTTGGAAGTAATCTGTTATTCTCCATATTCACTAGACCTTGGACCAACTGACTATAACGTTTTCCAGGCATTAGACATTTTGGAAGGAAAAACTTCAAATCTGAAGAAGATACGAAAAGCAACCTTCCGTGAGTTTTATCACTTCTTGCTCTCCAGAATCCTTCGCTGCCGGCATAAATAAGCTACAGACAAAATGGCAAATTTGTGTTGGTAATTTAGGTGCATACATCGATTAAAAGCATTGAGATAGAATTAAAAAAACATTCAGTTCATTTTTAAGCCTGAAGAAGGGACTTGTATGTCGTGAAATATTGGATACATATAAAACCAAAGATTACCAGGTAACTTACTCTTAGTTTACGTTACCGCATCTTAAAATCTATCTACATTGTTTAGCCTTTTAAATCTTGCAACATTATAATCCATATACATTGCTTTAAGCGAACTATAAAATCTTATTAAATAAAAAGGTGTTTTGGAAAGTGGTACCGGCGGTAAGACAGGTGGTTGGAGGAAGAGAAAAAAGGGTGAAAGAGTAAATGAAATTTGTTGAAAGGAAGAGATGGACAGAGTATTTTAGTGAGCTGTTAAATGTTGAGGATGTTAGGGAAGCAAGTATAATAGTTGTAGGGGGAGAGAGAGAATGCCTGTTGTTGGGGAATGGAACTACAGTCAATTGGAAGAGGAGGGGAGCAAATCCCTGCGAGAGATGGCAAATTGGAAGACGCCATGTATAGATGGATGTACAGTGGAATGCCCAAAGAAAAGAGCAGTAACAGTGATTCAATGGTTAGTGAGGTTTATGAATGTTTGCTATATGCCTGGAAGAGTACCAAAGGACTGGTGCAGTGCCGATATAGTGCCACTGTACAAGACGAAAGGGATAAATGTGAGTGTGTAAATTGTAGGTGTTTAAGTCTGTTGTGTGTGGTTGGTAAATTGTATGGAAGAATCTTGTTTTTTTGGCTGAGGAACCAGACAGAGAGTGTACTACAGGAGGAGAAGTGTGGTTATAGGAGTTGATGTGGGTGTACAGATCAAATATTCGTAGTGAGACAGATGTGTGAGAATTTTTTGGCAAAAAAGAGAGAGGTGTATTGGGCCTTTATGAACCTAGAGAAGGCATATGACCAAGTGTATAGGGATGCAATGTGGCAGGTGTTGCGGTTATATGGAGTATATGGTAGGTTTTTGAGAGCTGTTCAGTGTTTTTATAGAGAAAGTAGAGGTGTGCGTTAGTGTAGGTTTTGAAGTAAGTGAGTGATTTCATGTGAAGGTGAATTTAAGACAGGGTTGGTGTAGTGAGAGAGGTAAATATTAGAACACTTGGTCGGGGAGCCCAAATTGTGAGAGAAAATGGAGAGAAATGGCAAGTGAGTCAGTTGTTTCTTGCCGATGATATAGCACTGGTTTCGGATTCGGAAGAGCGAATGAGGAGACTGGTAGCAGAGTTTAGAAGAGTGTGTGAAAAGAGGTAACTTAAAGCGAATGTAGCTAAGAGCTAGGTGATGAGATGTTAGAGAGATGGAATGTCTGGTAGGGTGGATGTGAGTATAAATCGTGAGATGTTAGAGAAAGTGAGTGTCTTTAAGTTTGTCTGAGGAGGTGAGATACAGAGAGGTAGGGGAGCAAGATACTTGAAGTTGTGAAAGGTATGCTAAGAAATAGAAGGTTCAGTATGAAAGCGAAAAGAAGTGTGTATGAGAGCGTGATTGTGCCGACAATGTTATATTTGTGCAGAAACGTGGGTCTCAGAGTGGCGGAAAGGAGTCGACTAGGTGTATTTGAGATAAGATGTCTGAGAGTTATGGTTGGTGTGACACGGATGGACAGGATGAGGAATGGGGACGTGTGAAGAGGAACAGGAATGATAGAAAACCTAACAGCCAAATTGGATAGACAAATGTTGAGGTGGTTTGGCCAGACGGAGAGGATGGATGAGGAGGGGATGGTAAGGAAGGTGATAAAGGCTGAAGTGGTAGGCAACAGAACCAGAGGTAGAATTCGGTTTGTGATGATGGATGGAGTGAGGAATAGCATTGGTGATCAGAGGTGTTGGAGTGAGAGAGGCAAGAGAGTTTATGAATGACAGGAAAGCTTGGAGAGTGTTAGTGGACGGATGAGTGAATTTTGATGTTGCTCAAAGTAGTCCAGAACCAACATGGATAGGTGGGATTAAGCCAGCATATGATGTAGCCTCGCTGCTGATATTGGGGGTTGTGTTCTATGCCTTGATACTATCATAGAACGGGACTTGCCCCTTTGAGGTGGGAAAGAAATGGAAGGCCTAAAAATGGGGAATAGGCCTGTATCTATCTATCTATCTATCTATCTATCTATCTATCTATCTATCTATCTATCTATCTCTTTATGGAAAACGCGATCACTTTCTCTTATATTTGACATACATACGCAAATGGCCGCACCAAAGCGCGAAGTAAATTAGATGTTTGCTGGTACTAAAGCCTTTTATTCAAGGACATTAATACTGAGCTGCAGCAACACACGTGACAGTAAAGTCTTTCTCGACAAAGCTTTTAAAATATAACAGCAAAATTGAGTCGGACTAAGGCTTTGTTTATTTAAGCATTATATGATGAGTCACGAAAGTCTTCACAGATCACCCTTTTTCCTTTCGTGGAGTTTACAAATGTGCAGAGAATATCCCCCTCCCTGGTGTACATACTGCCCAACGTATGGTAACACAGAGGAAGAGATAGCAGTGAGAACAACAACAACAATATCATGAAGCATGTGACATGCCATCTACTTTCTGAAACAATAATGCTTTATATCCGTTAAAAAGTTAAAACCATATATAAGGATGAAGGTAAATGGCAGAGATGTGCGGGAGATAAAATTATATGAAAATTGAAAATGTAAAACAAACCAAATTCAAATATGTTCAACATTTAGTGAGATAGTACGAGGAGTCATTTTTCTGTGAACAAGAGTCCTATTCAGGTGATAGAGTGTCTTTTTCCTGCGCAATGGACATTATCAATGGTGAGAAATATTACAGATTCTTCTATCTATATGCGTCTTGCACTAGATCTTTAGCAACAGAGAAAGTACGAGGAGTCATTTTTTTCTATCTAGAAGAATCTGTAATATTTCTCACCATTGATAATGTCCATTGCGCAGAAAAAGGTCACTCGATCACCTGAATAGGAGTCTCGTTCACAGAAAAATGACTCCTCGTAATATCTCTGTTGCTAAAGATCTAGTGCAAGATGCATATGAATTACAAGTTCAACTAGCTATTCACCCGAACATGCTGACCGATGAGGAGTTTTGTTCAGAGTAAAACACACATGCACACATGCACAGATATACAAACACACACACACACACATACACAGCACGTAAAACCGATTGCAGCTAAAGGTCGTACTTAAGATATTTTACATGCGAGCAAACTGATCGCCCTTTTCCTTTCGTGGAGTTTACAAATGTACAGAGAATATCCCCTGCCAAGAGGCATGGCTGGTGTAGATACAATAATAATACATTCGCAGGAACGGTTGCTAGATGCACGGAACTATACAATGGTACCATACAAAAAGACATATATCTGGCCCAGGCCGCCAAGCTTATTAGACGGTAAAATTCAGGGGCAGAAAGACAAGAAAACTGTATTTTATAAACGTGTTTCCATATGCATAAACCGCCGGAGACAGCAGGTCGGGCGGAGGTGGAAGGAACGCTGGAAAAAGCGATGACTGACATTTAGCATATCTCGAGAGCCAAGAAATTTTCGGATATTTCAGTGAACATCAGACTGAAACTCTGACCGTCTCGAACACGTGGAATCTCGAGCCCGTGGTTCACTTTGGTGCAAAAAACGTTCTCCAGCCACCGTTTCGATGAACAAGGACAGTGAGAGTGAAGATCTTAGAAATGCCATCTGACGTAAATGTATGGTGTATTGTAGTGTGCATTTAATTGAAAGAGATTCAGACTCCTAGAGTGCTTGCTCTCCCACTTCTTGTGAAAGCGACATCCTCCGTTTGTCAAACGGTCCATACGCTTACAGCAGCCATTGGGCTAATTATGTGCAGGCATGCGCTTACGATGCGACATCTCCGGCGTCTCATTGAGACTGAAGCATGTATTCACCGTTTGCTAGACAGTATTTTCCACATCTCGTCTCATTGATAGAACTACAGTCCTTGATTAATTGTAGACGAGAAAGAGCGTCAATTGGCCAAGCGGTCGGTGGAAGATTCAAATCTGAGTTCTATAGAAGAATGTGAATCAGCCCACTCTGAATATGCATCTGAAGGCCTAAGGATAGGGTGGGACTAAGGAGGAGAGAGGTGCTCACCTGAGATGTCTTTTGTAGTCGGGGTGACCGAAATGTGTGAGATTTCGTAGTTTACATGATGTGAAAATGCCGATGATGATATTTTAGATGCAATAACGTTAATTACAGCAATGGTTATAGTATCATAAATGTAATTACAGAGAAAATTATTACAAAATGAGAAGAATGATAGCGAGCATTTAGCTGCGACAATAACGCTGCTGGATAAGACGATTATTTTATATGATAAATACAATGATAGTGATACTTATCGTATAAGAAAAAAATTATTCATGGTTTGAGTGACAATAGTCATGATACAATAATAACAATTGTCTTCGTCATCATTCTATATACATATACATGAATAAACAGCTTCCTAAGTTCTTCTTAGCATCCACATATCGTTGTTTGCAAACCAGGAAAAAGTACCGAAACCACCATCAAATAAACGATTTTCTTTCTCTGTAACTAAGGTAACTACTTATTTGGTCGATGAATACTAAGCAATCTTCCTCATTTTAAAATGTCAGTTATTTGAAACTGCATTCATAAAACGAGATTCAGTTTATATATTTTATTTCCACCTCTGGGAATTTTCATTGGTATAACACTAGAAATAAAAAAAAATATCTGTAGCGCGGAAGGAGAGAAAACTGATCTGGTATTACACATGAATAAATATATGTGCAACACATGAGCATGTACTAATTCAGGCGAGTGTTGTGTAAGGGTAAGCACGCTTAGCTTAATGCTGGTGAGGCATAAACTAGAAAGTATATTTTATGGGCACACATATATATATCACTTTTGTCTGCAATGCTAGAAAGAATGTGTTGGTACATGTGTAAACACAGGCACCGCGCGCGCGCACACACACACATACATGAGATATGTCTGTGCGTGTAACTTTATTATTGATTGTAATACCATTGTTACAGTTGTTGCTGTTGTATGATATATACATATGTACACGATTGTGGATATGCATGTGTTTACCCTTGCATTTGTGCATATGTGTGCCTGTATAGTAATACAACAAAATACGAACAAAAGTACGTACTCAGGTCTACTAAAATGCTGGGCCAATTTTCATGGGATTATATATGGTCACTGGATATGCAAGAAGTAGCACAGAATCACATTCGAATCGCACCTTAGCGTCTTTACATTGCAGAGATCCATATAACACTTTTCTATATAACTGACTCCAAGCGGGATTGGCAACGCAACGTCAAATAACAGAGGATTTCTCGATCGAATCTAAAGTACGTCAAACAACATCAACTGAAAATTCCTATTCGAAAAGCATCGATCAGTTTTTAACAGAATGATGAATCAATAAACAAAGAACAGTGTCCTGAGCGAAGCACTTCATTGTATCTACTGTACTTTTTCAAAGCCAATATCGCAGTTGTTACAAGATGGTGAGCTGGCCGAAACGTGAGTACGTCGGGTGAAATGCTTAGTGGAATTTCGTATATCTTTACGTTCTGCGTTGAAAAGTCCCGCAGCGATCGACCTTGCCTTTCACCCTTCCGGGCTCGATAAATTAAGTGCCAGCGGCGTACTGGGGTCGATCTAATCCACTGGCACCCTCCCCCACAATGTTCGTACCTTGTGCCTGGAGTAGAAAGAAATATCGAAGTTGTTACTGTATTTTATGTCTTTCTCAATCCACTGCAATTTTCCTTTCTGTGTAGGTAGCCCCTGCCGATATTTTCAGTACGTGTTATGCATTGTCAGCAGCTTCTTAGTTCTCAATTCTGTTATCTTTGCTTTCCTTATCTATGACTTTGCCACTTTTATTGAAGGAGTAATGTATCTTATTACTGGAATGAGTGATGATTTCATTGCTTTGATATTTCCTGCATTTATACTGTTTAGAGTACATTCCAGAATTTCTATTTCAGTTTCGAGAGTCTCTCTCTCCCATTTCCCCTTCTTTATCCTATTATCTCATATCATACCTCGGTACTTGTGTCCTTCGTTATTTCTCAACTTTGTAATGGTATTATTTTCTGGAAATTTTATGGCATCAGAGTTTATATCGCAGTCTATCTTCATATTTAACTCTCTGCATTTATATACTCCAAACTGCATCTCAATATCCTTGATTAATACCTATACTGTGTGGATTAGAGTATCCAGATTGTTTTCAATTTTTGCATTTCGCCTTTTTTCCAATCCACAGTTCATGTTCTATAACTGATTGTTGCTGTTCTTTCATTACTTCGATATTATTTCTTGAATTGCATACCCCCTGCTTACAATTTGCTCCATCTCTTCAAGGTTTATATCGTTTGCCGAATTCCCAAATACATATACACTAGTCATTTTATCAACTGATTTCTTTGTCTGCACATTTAACATTCAGAATACCTGACTTCTTTCATACCTTTCCCTCGTTTCGTTTCCAAAATAGCGGTCCTTTCGGAACCGAGTTCCATTACTAGATCATATGAGAAAATTGCAATACCAAGCAAAATATTATCTAGCTGCTTCTCAATTTTGGCATAAACCTTTCAATCATCCATGAACACGTGATTAATTGACCATACTCATATTTTTCAAAAGCTATTTTGATTTACTGTAATATCGGACTGTGCACTATCATGATCAATATAAATTGTAACTTTGAAAGTTATCACATCTAATATCCACTTTCACAAACTGTTTCCTTCATCAAAGTCAGTCCGCTAATATTTCACGCTTTCCTTTACCAGTTACTTAATGTTTTCTGTCATTTCATACATAGTCATTATTTTACTTATCAATCTCAGCGGCATCGAGCCACATTTTTGTTTTTGTAATGCAACCATGACACATCCTATTCCATCTATTTGTGTTTGACATTGTATCAACTAGAATCTGCTCCATAGTTGTCGTACTTAGTTTTCTGCACCCTTTCTGTTCCACTGAAAGTAAAATGTTATTTTCCACATGTTAATATAACTGTCAATTATAAGTGGCCTATACTCCGCGTTGGAGGGTTAAAGGCAAGAAAGAAAAGAAGTATAACTGTCAAGACACTTGTCATAAACTTCCACATATGCATCAAACAAGTTGTAAGTCGAAAGTTTGTCGATAGTTTATCTTTCATTAGGTCGACCTTAATTTGAGAACTTGTTTCTGCTGTAGTCACTCGTGAAAGTGTGCTGTGATGATTTCGTCCCACCGTTTACATTTCGGTCTTGCACTCCATCGAGGCCGCATACATTCCAATTTGACAAGTTTTCAAACTTCAATCACACCGGTTACAGGTCAATATTGATATACTCTTGTAATTTCATAGTAATTTTTCTCTCCAACTCTGTTAGACGCTGAGCACTTTGGATATATCTCACTGACCTACCCCAAATTTCTCCAAAACGCATATAGTCCTCCGCGCAAGGAATTACTTCCTTAAGCTTTTCTCTCTTTATTTCCCGAAAAAGTTGTCTTTTAATTAAATGAGACAAACTATTCTGTTTCAAACCATTGCATTTAATATCATGTGTTTCGCAGTATGTAATCGTTTTCACCAAATATTTTACGTCGCAAATTTCTTCAACATTTATTATCATTCATCCAGCTTCACCATCGTCACTAGGTACATCATTTAAAAATCTCATTTCTTTATATCGTACCCCTTCATTTCCACTTACTATTTCTGGTGCTTCACACCATACCCGGTCATTTTCTTTCTCTATAATACAATCTTTAATTCGAATTGTCATTGCCTAGCGTATCTATAGTTGGTGGGGAAGCATACTCTCTCCATTTGATTCATGAAACAAATTTTCTTTCGCTCACTTCAGCCAAAATTCAATTGCCATCTGGTTTACTTCTATTACCTGGTTCATTTCTCTCACAGTGCATTTTGACTTCGATCCTATTCGTGATGAATGATTTGCAAACGACTTCTCGGAGCTTGACCACACGTTCCTAGTCCCTCTGACACAACAGCTATACTGCTGACAGTTATGGCCCTGCTGACGCAGTTATGAATAATTTAGTTTGATACTTCATGTTTGTATCTGGATTTTCAACTCCATTTGATACGATCACTAGTTGTAAAGTAGCGTTTCTAAGGTTGTGTAATAGCTAGTACATTTATGGGAACACGATCACTATGTGGGTTACCAACCCATTGGAAGAACGTCCTACACCACCTCATATATACACTGTTCGATGGCCGTTGATTCTCATGTGTTGCTCTACCTTTCAGTGGGTTTGGTTATCCTTTCTTCTGAGTTCAAATCACATCGAGGTCGACTTTGTGTTTCATCCTTGTTATCGCCTAGCCCATTCCCCTAAAATTACTGGGCTTTTGACAAAATTTCAAAACAGTCCTCATCATCGTCTTCGTTGTGATCATCATTATCATCGTCATCATAGTCATCCTCGTGGTTGCTTTTGTTATTACTAATATCTATTACAACTGTAAACGGAAATATATTTGACAAATATATAAAAAATAATGTCAAATACATTTTAACTGTTGCTGTTGCTTTGTTGATTCAGACTATGTTTTTCTGATGTGTTTACTGTTTATAAGATTTCTGAATTTTTTACGGAAATGCAATTCTACTGATCTTCCATAGAATATATTATTGTACAGTGAAGGAATACATTCTATTCATAGTTTAAAACCTTTTTATATTTCTTGTTCACGTTTTGTATTAAGGTTTTCCATTTCTATGTTTGCAAACAAACAAGGTATAAAGATGAAATTATATTTCTGGAATAGAAATGATTACAAAAAGACACAGCAGCTCTTATGACACTCTACTACATTCTATATCAAATATTCAAACATAATGAACCAGAAAAAACCTTTTTGAATTTCGTCTTAATATCAGATATTCATAAAATTGCTACAGATGCATCAATAACGGTTGGAATTTTTCTTGTGTATAATTTGAAACCTTAGCATTGTTTGAGACTGCCAGAAAGATTCTGCATTATTAGAGGTTGCCTCAAGTAAATTTATTAAGCATTTGCGATATTCAGAGTCCATCATTCATTCACAAAACCAGATGCACCTCACTAACTCACAGAGAATATTACCAACTAGTTGAGAAGAATGATGCTCCATTCTAGCTCAGTATTTTCAGGTGCTCACTATGCTAAAAGATATTTCTTAGGCGTCAATAGAAGAGAAACAAAGAAATTTAAGTTCCTCACAATCTCCGGTGTATGTAAGAATGATATGGCTGGTGGTCAATATTTGTATTACTAGATGAATGTATAGAGTACCTAAATGGTGATTGAAGAATGTTTAGATGACTCCATTTCTAGTGATGAAAAAAGAACCTGTGATTTGCATCGTGCAGGATTTGACTATTAAAACAGATTGCAAGTTATTCGAGGTACATTGGTATATTCTAGTAGAGAAGCATGAACAGTAAAAATTAAGAGATGAAATTTTGACCTGTAAATTATTCATGGATAATCTATTTGGTACAGTCATAATGCACCATGATTCATTTGTACACTCACTATATATATATATATATATATATATATATATATATATATATATATATATATATATTTATGAATTTATATCTTATTTAACATGAGTATACTATGGAAATTTTCTCATAGGAGCATATAAGGCTAAAAAGCACAAACGTGTTTCACGAAAACGAACATCATTCACTACTGGTCATGAACTTGCTAAATCATCTGTTTCCCTGCATTTCAACAGTATGAGATACCCTCAATAAGCGCTTGCTTAGAGAAATTTACCCTCTACTGATATATAGGGAAACAGTGATTAAATATTCATTGAGATTCCAAATAGTTGGCAGCTAAGGTAAAAATTCTCAATTAGTAACGGAAACAATATTCAATGAGAATAACATTCTGTATATCTTACTTGACCTGAATGTACCACCGAAAGACACAAAATTGCTGTCTAGATTTGTCTAAGCATTCTTGAAATCAAATAGTTAAAATAGAAATATTTCAGAGGTACGCCCTGGCGGTAGCCAATAGTTGTATGCAGAACAGATACTTTTCGGGCGTTTTGATGATAATTTCGTGCACGGAGCATAATAATAATTTCAGTTAAAATACTTGGTCAAAGAAGAAAAAGATATCAGTATTGTTTCAAAGACTAATATCTTATTAATAATTCCAGTTTTAACGACAGACAACACGAGATATGTTCACATCTCATTAGTTTACCTAGGGAACTACAAGTATTACATTATGTGCCTATGCAGTGATTAGCAACGCAGTAAGTAAAAATAAACACTGATAACGTGTTGGTGTGAAAATTAACATCCTTCAAAAAGATTAAATCACGTTCATTAATTAATCTGAATTCACACCAGCATGAAACTTGTTAACGTCCTACATTGCATTGAAAAGAATCTAGGTCAGTAAAATAGCAAATATTTACCCTGGAGCGTTGTGCACAAGTGGCTAAAATATGTGCCTACACTCCAAACAACCGCGCACATTTTGTTTAGCATTTATTCTTATTGGACCGCCCTGAAATTGTTGCTCCTTCCTTGAAACATACCACTATTGATTACAGATGTTGGATTATGGAACTTCAAACTCATTACTAAAATATCCATTATACCTAGACTAGAAGAAGTGAAAACGATCACAAGAAGGCAGCTCTTCCGCAGACAAGTTCACACACGCAGGAAAATTGTGAAAGTAAATTTACTGCAGTTCTGTTTCATCCAGGTATTTTAGTTGACACGTTTGTATAATACATCAACTGAGTAAATGTAAAGACGATTTTAAACTATGGTTTTAAATAGCAATACAAATAAACCATTTCAATGATATTTTGCTTATCTATAAATTAATAATGAAACAACATCTTAACCAAAATCTTATTCGCTCCAATACGAACACGATGATTATGAGATATACAGTATAGGTACTTCAATCTGAAATAGGTGAAAGATAGTATTTTTCTCCACAAATTACTACTTGAAATTTTCTTTGCAAATTTAGAATTTATTTTTAAAACATTTGTTTGTATCTAGCATCATTTAAGTTTAACTATTTGTCTAGCAATATTTACATTGTTAAGGGAGTTCATGAATTAATATTGTCACTGTATTTCACTCTTATCTAGGACAATATTTACAAATGTCTACCTTCTGTTTTCTAACTTATTTGAGAGAGAATATTATTATTTATGAAGATCTTTCCTATATATTCCTGAAAACCGATTCACCATCTAGCCACTATATCTGCATTCGAAAATTAGAACATGGGTTAATGTGCTTTGTGATACACAAAGCTAGATTGTAGGACGGATGACGTCGGTTTGAATGCCTTTAGTTATTTGCCCAGCACGCCATGTTTTGGTCTGATGCATCGCATCATTATACTATTAAAATTTATTTTTGTGCACTGCAAGCAAGATTTCTGTAAAGTAATTTCAGGATATTGTCATTAAGAAACCCTTGTAACTGACAAGATTGAAAATAATACTCCTGTTTCTTTTTATTATTATTTTCTTTAAAAATCGCATCACTTTCATTTATATACATGATTCAGCCAAATAAAGGGCATACAATGAATATACACTTATTTAAATCGACGTTATTCCAATGGTATATTGGATCATATGTTCACGAATATTACTTTAAAATATTGCTGACCAATTGTATTTACTATGGCAGAGGTTCTGAAACTTTTCACAGTGGTTCCCAACAGTAGTTACCAACCCTTTTATTGCAATGAGTTTCTCACGGACTCCTTGTAGTATGGTTATCCATATACATGTATATATGTGTGTGAAATTTTGAATTTAGTTCATGGACTCCCAGTACTGCCTTGCGGACCACCAAGTATGCAATACTACAATCAGTATTCTTGATTGTTCGATTGCAGCGGTTAATACATCTACATCAGTATCCTAAGACTATTAAATATTAAAGCACTTCATACAATTATTACACCGTTATAAGTCTCAACTCCTACTATGATGCAGAATTTTACTGATCATCGGAGAAAGTGCAGCCAGCCCAGTATCCCACACCATATTATTTGCAATTAGCCTATGCATGTCATAAAGTCAATGCCGTTAAGTGATCCGCCAGCTGTCAGATTCTTGGCATATTCGAAATTATGCTGCTGAGAATCGAAACCAGTATTTCGGCGACAACATAGTCGTGTAAGACTGGGCGACCAAGGCTCAGCTAGGTTTGCATAAGGACAGCAAAGATTTAAATATTTAAAAGTTCGTATTCTAAATTTTGGAACAGCATAACATTAATATAATATAGCCTCTTAACGCTAGAAAATTAATGAAGTAGTTGAAAAAGCCTAAACATTCCCATAGGAAAGTGTGAGTGGTACATCCATTATATTGATGTAATATCAGAATAAATTATACTTTCCTATGTATATTCTACCAATGTACACACAAGACCGCAAATTTAAAGAGAAGGTATGTACTGATTACAAAAGCTTCCAACGCTTTAATAAGGTTCCTGAAGTTTAAATTGCGAATTCTGAAGTAATGTCAAGGACGGCAGGACTTCAAGTCAAAATATAGAACGACGTACATAACATTAATACTAATCGTCTAACATCTAGTCAATTTTGCAACTCATAGTCATTCATTAATAATAATGAATGTAACTAAACCGATGAGTGAATTACTACCTAGCCAATCGACTTATAAGAAACAGAATTCAGATCGCACCCAACTGGCATAAACAGGGCATGTTTTATACAATGCAAGCTCCGATGCATAAACATACAAGATGTTCATAGTTGTATGCTCTTCAATAATACTTCTACTCATCCGGATTTTCGTGTTAGAAATATTAGGTAACACTTCTTAAAACTAGTGCTTGGATAACGAAGAGAAATACTGGGCCATGTAGTTCTTCATACCCAGTGCTCAGGAAAATGGACTGTTCACAGCTAAAACTCCTTTGCTCATGCGCTTTCTCAGTCACAGCTACACTGGCAAATATCCACCGCAATCGTATTTAAACTAAACTTTGTAATAATTACGTACAACAGAGGTTGTTAGCTCATTTGCTTTCCTCTCCCATTTCAACGTAAACTTCTAAAAAAATATTTTTGCTTCTGTAACCAAGTGCGTTCAAAATAAATTTATGCAAATAAAATACACTGCAATAACTCCTTTAATTATTCTTTTATGTCGTATACTGAAATAATTTCAGAAATGCATGTTTTTTTTTTTTTCGATGAACATTATTTTTTTAAAGTCATCACTGAGGTACTGCATATATAGATTTACATTCACCCTATCTCACTCTCTCTGACACATACACACACACACACACGCACTCATTCACGCTGGCACAGTCGCAAACACGTATATACAAGTATGCGCGCACATATGCGGTCATACGCATAAACAGGTTGTTACTGAGTAGTTTAACCCGAAGGATTAACATTACGGTTGTACACGCACTCACACACATACACATACACACACACATATTCAGTTTCCGTCTCACAAATGCACTGTTATCGTCCCGAGGCAATAGGAGCTGCCACTCGACCAAGGTGCCACGCTGATCCGGGACTGATCCCGGAACCAAGTGGTTAGGATGCAAGCTTCACTCCACACAACTACGCCAGTGCGTACACACGCACACACACACACACACACACACACACATACATACACACACACACATACATATATATATATATATATATATATATATATATATATATATATATATATATATATATATATATATATATATATATATATATATATATATATATATATATATATATATATATATATATATATATATATATATATATATATATATATATATATATATGTACATGCTCATGTCTTTATACATCTATAGCTACATATATATAACATACAAACATACGCACACACGTACACTCACACACACCTCAGAAATATATGATATCTCAAGTTGTGAAGATAGAGAACGTAATAAGTTTAGTGATATCCATACACATATTCTTTTCTACACTAGGCACAAGACCCGACATTTTTGGGGAGAGTGTCAGTCGATTAGATCGACCCCAGTATGCAACTAGTACTTAATATATCGACCTCGAAAGGATGAAAGGCAAATTGAGCTCGCCGGAATTTGAACTCAGAGCACAAAGAGAGACGAAATACCGTTAAATATTTCACCCAACGTTCTAACTTTTTTGCCAGTTCACGCATATTAACACACATGATAGCGTGCACACCAACTCACATAACGCAGGTATACACAACTAAAGGAATAAAGAAAACCCCATCGATTTGAGTATATGTACTGGTATGAACATATGACAATGTATTCGCATAAATTCATTCATACGCATAACAGCAAACACTACAGCACACGTACAAACTTCTGAAACGTCATGTTTATATAAAATGGAAGACACTCACATGTGTACACACGTAAACAACGCATCATACTGACAAACAAATACACACACTTGTGTGTGTGCATATGTATGTGTATTATATATATATATATGTGTGTGTACTCACACATGCATATATTTATATACACACACAGGCACACATACATATATACTCATATGGGGGTGTACACAATGCAGTGTGATATCTCCTGCTATGAGGACACTAAACAACCATCGCAAGTCAGTTTACCCCACCATATCCAATGACATTTCAAACACTCGGTTTAATATCTCGCTTCCTACCTTCATACGAAAAAATTTGGAGACAGACTGCACGTGATCATTTAGCGAGCTAAAAATAACTGCCAACATTCTTAGATATTAAGGCAAACCCTGTAACTGAAGACAAGAACAACATACAATGCTGTATTAGCCGTATCGTCCCTGGACAACAGAGTGGATGATAGCTACAAATACTTTCTTTCGGTATCCTGTTATCTTTCTAAGAAAAATTAACTCTCCTTTTTTTTTTAATGAAAGAAATGACATATACTACACTGGAAATGGAAATGAAACATTTTATATGAGGGCACCTCATCACTTATGAACTGTTGCTAAACGATGACTGTATTGAATGTGTTTCATTTTAAAATGGGTTACTTTAAAATATTAACATTCATATAATTAAGAATATCGTTCACATTAATATTTTCTATGACATATCGTTAGATTTAGTGCTTGTTGTGGCTAATTCAAAATGTGGGTAAGCACTAATTTTTAATCATACCAAAGTGTAGTTTCGAAATAAGTGTATCATTGTAAATGTGGTGGTGCACCATTGAATGATGAGTGGGCGGGGGCAGTTCTGTTCAGTTTACCCAGTTAGCGATGTGCACAGAGGGAGTGATGACATACTAAATTTTGTTAATCATGCTTAATTCCCGAGTTCAAAATTTTGAGACGTAACATTTACTTTTAATCGTTTATTTCTTCCGGTAACCATATATGGCCTAGATCCTATATTACGAATTACAGATACGAAAATAAAGGAATTTATAGACTAATGCTCTGAATATATCGCGACGTTCATTTAAATATCCTTACATTCTTGAGTTCAAATCCTGCTCGAGTTCACTGTCTCTGACATGTTTCGGTAAGAGAAAATAAGGTCTAATACTCCTATTTTTTTTTCTTTAGGTTACAATGTACCACTATATTTACGGGAAAGGTGTGGTCCCTCACGATTCTGTTAAAATTCCAAAACTGTTAAGCTATTCCGCGAACTTAGAAGTATTTTTCTTGCATATTCTTTCATCTATGAAGCATCATTTTTCGGTGCAATTTAACTCTGGTTTTGTTCGATTACTCCAGCGGGGCAATTCCCTTTCTTGAAAAAAAAAAAAACAGACACCTAATTTAAAACATAATTGATGATCAGAGGCGTGTGTAAATGACTTGGAGCGAAAATTTAAATGAAATGGGAAAAGAGAAACAAAGGGAGACATAAAAAGGTAGAGAGAGAGAAAGAGAGATAGAGAGATGTAGAAAAGGGAAGTGGATACATAGAGACTTGGAGAGAAAAAAGCAAGAGAGAGTGAAAGAGAAAGAGAAATGAAAGTGCCACATGCCTTCTTTAATAACAAAACCCCTGCTCTATCCACGGCAACGACGTCATGAAGGAAAACATCTTCCTGCAGTTTACTTGGGACAGCTGAGATACTGAAGGATAAACAGTCGAACAACTGCCACGCCAGTGAAAGCAATCATAACCACAAGGAGATTAGAGAGAACATTATGTGTGCTTCTATAAGTAAAACTGATCACGCAGACAATTTACCACAAGCAAGAATATATAAACAAATATAATTGCGTTATTACGTGTTTAAGTTTCATAAAATATTTCAACGCTAACGTTCATAGCATATTAGTAAACAAATATTAATAAATAAAAGTAGAAACATAAGTAAAGAAAACTAGAAAACAATATCCACAGTCCTAAAAAAAAAAAAATTCGAAGATATCTTCAGAGTTTAGTCTGCTTGTACATCGCAAGAATTTGTGATAAATATTTATAGATAGTATGACGTGTGACTAAAGTACAAGTCACCGGTTTGACCCCCACCACCATCTACAAGGGATAGAATGGAAGCGCCCAAAGAGGTTGTAGCACACAAGTCAACTTTGTAAAAGAAAAAATAATAAGAACATATCTTTTGTGTTACACGCGTTTCGTGATGAAATTTTGCTTTTTGGACTGTGTTTTGGTAGCTCATCTTCGTTCCACCATTGTGCTGAACGATTACGGTTGTTGTATTGGATTCGTTTCTCATCACATGTTACAATTCGATTAAAAAATTATTCATTTTTGTGACGAGTAGTTAGCATAATGCAGGCTTCCTAACTATCATGTGTCTGATTTTCATTGAGTTCATGTGGAACCCATTTATCCAACTTGTTCGCTTTACCAATTGGAACTAGGTGAGTCAATATATTCTTTGCTTGTTTACGCAAAAACAACAACAACAATTCCCGGGCACTTTCAGAGGGATCTGACACGACGGTGGCTTTCAGTTCGTCATTATCCACCTTTGTTTCTGGTCGACCTCGTTGCTCCTTTGTGAGGTCAAAGTTACCAGAACGAAATTTTGCAAACCAATGTGATACTGTCTGCTGTGTAACACATTATATTGAAATAATCCATTAATATTCGGAGCTGCCTGTGATGCTGTATTTCCAATAAAAACTCATATTTCAAAACTCCACGAGCTTCCGAATTATCTATCTCTAAACAAAAATAGTGAAAAAAGGAAAACGATTTATAAATAGATTATAAAGCGCAAAATGAGTTAGAATAAAGACATATATGTGTCAGCTTTCTAACTAAAAATAAAGATTGTCAAAATATAATAATGGCGCGAAATGAGCAGCTGTCAAAATTTACCATATTTCTTACTACAAATTTCATACTTGACGAACTAATATATGATTACAGTTAGCTGAAGATTTTAGAGAGAATTCGCCCCTTGCACTTCTGACTAAAGAACATACGTACACACTCATACACACACACTCATACACACGCACACACACACACTCATATACGCACATTTTCATACACATACACAAAACACCACAGAAATACAAACACACATACATACATCAACACACTCACAGACGTGTATACACAGAGACACACATACACAGATGTGATGGCGTACATTACAGTCACTGTAGCTAATTGGATTAAAAAATCATGGGATGGTCGTGGTAATGATGTGACTTGCATTCGTTTAGATTTTAGTGACGATAAGCGAGTATTGTTGGTAGTGTGGTAGTTATATTGCTCTTGCTAATTGTCTTGTAACAGCTGTTTAGAATCAAGAAAATCCCCAAAGTATTAATATCATTTTATTCAACATTTAAAATAATCTAGGATACCATATTATATGCTTTTATTTGAAATGTCTTGATTATCTAATTCGTACAATATAATAAATATAATACTCTTGTTTATTGTCTTGTTGATGGAATCACGCATTCACATACACACACAGACTCACACATACAGAGTTATTTACACTCACGTTATCTTCATTCTATATACATGTGTACATGCGTGAGCATATATGTGTGTAACGTGATAATAATTTTTTTCCTCAAATCGTTATATATTGGGTCATCCCATAAATAATGTGGTTTTTTTCAATCGCATGAACTAAAAGTCGGAAGGGGATAGGATAAACTGCCTCAATCAACTTGCAACAAAACGGATTGTAATTTTACCTTGTCCTTCCACTTAGTGTAAATTTTGAAAAGTGCAGTTCGATTTT
>NC_142932.1:58875538-58902438 GCF_046866305.1 Octopus bimaculoides | reverse complement strand
TATATATATATATATATATATATATATATATATATATATATATATATATATATATATATATATATATATATATATATATATATATATATATATATATATATATATATATATATATATATATATATATATATATATATATATATATATATATATATATATATATATATATATATATATATATATATATATATATATATATATATATATATATATATATATATATATCTATATATATATATATATATATATATATATATATATATATATATATATATATATATATATATATATATATATATATATATATATATATATATATATATATATATATTATATATATATATATATATATATATATATATATATATATATAATATATATATATATATATATATATATATATATATATATATATATATATATATATATATATATATATATATATATATATATATATATATATATATATATATATATATATTATATATATATATATATATATATATATATATATATATATATATATATATATATATATATATATATATATATATATATATATATATATATATATATATATATATATATATATATATATATATATATATATATATATATATATATATATATATATATATATATATATATATATATATATATATATATATATATATATATATATATATATATATATATATATATATATATATATATATATATATATATATATATATATATATATATATATATATATATATATATATATATATATATATATATATATATATATATATATATATATGTGTGTTATTTCATTTAAAAGAGTTACAACTCTGTTTTTTATGTTTTATTTATATTCTTGTAAAATTAATGTGGGATCAAATGTCATCATTTCTAAAAATTAACTTGGCATTATTTCTTAAAATAGCCAAACACATACTGCTGTTGTCCAAAGGAATAGGTATACACGACAGAAAACCAGCCAGTCTATTACAGTCTGTTACAGTCTGTTACAGTCTGTCAGATACCGGCCATGATGAAATACCACAAGGTATTGAAAATACGTATTCGCCTTTATATATTTAATCCTTTATATTGAACACTCAATATTTGATATATTCAATAAGAGATATTCCATATATTCAATAAGACATTCAATACTTCATTTCATTGTACCATCCATTTTTATATTATATATTATATATTCCAAATTGTATATCCCACATTAATGTTACAAGAATATAAATAAAACATAAAAAAACATACAGAGTTGGAACTCTTTTAAATAAAATAATATATTCCTCTATACACCATCATACAAAACCCTTTTTTGTATTTATTTTTACTCATATATATATATATATATATATATATATATATATATATATATATATATATATATATACAAGGGTTGGACAAAGTAATGTAAACTTTAAAGAAATTTATTTTAAGATGGGGTAGGACCGCTTTTGGCAGAAATTATAGCTTAAATTCTACGAGATATGGAATCGTACGAAGATTGAATTGTTTCCAAAGGAAATTTTGTCCATTCTTCAGCTAAAATAGTCTTCAGTTCTTGTAGTGATGATGGTAGAGGATACCGACTCCTTACCTGTTTTTCTAAAATGCACCATAAGTATTCCACAATATTGAAATCTGGAGACTCTTGTGACCACAAAGCATTTTGAACTTCACTACAATGTTCCCCTTGCTGTTCAGTAACAACTTTAGTTGTGTGAATTGCTGCATCATCATCCTGAAAGATTGCGTTTATTTCCGGAAACAGTTCTGCAACAATAGCATGAATTTGATCAGACAAAATGCTTAAATAGTCTTGACTACTAATTCTGCCATGAAGGAAACCATTGGGCCAGCATATTTCCAAGATATAGCTCCTCAGATCATTACAGATTCTCCTCCATGTCTGAAAGTTGGAAGAAAGCAGTGTGGGTCAAATCCTTCTTTGGTTGTCTCCACGCGTATACTCGGCCGGTGATCGGAAATAAGGTAAGGGATAACGCGTCCAAGAAAATAGCATTATTCCACTGCTCTAGGGATCAATTCTGTAGGTTGTTACTCCACTCTAAATGCTTTTTAACATTTCTTTTTGAAACTAGTGGTTTTTTTATTGCAGCCCTCCCGTGAAATCCAGCTTTGTCCAGCTCCCGGTGAACGGTTTCTGTGCAAACTGGGTTCCCGAGGTGGTCGTTATGCTCTGCAGTAATTTTGGGAGCTGCACTTTTGTGACACTTTCTTACAATTCGAGTAAGAGTCCGACGGTCCCTCTCTGGAAGTCTTGGCTTTCTTCCGGAATTTATTTCGAAGAGGTGGTTTTTCTCTCTTTCTCAAAGGTTGTCATTACTTTCGAGACCGTACTTCTTGATGCACCAAATATTTCGTCTGCTTTCGTTACTCTAGCGCATGCCATACGAGCAACTACAATTAGACTTCTTTGAAAGTCCGATAGATCTATTATTTTAATGAATATTAATTACGTTCTAGTAATGATATCTGAAAAGAAACAGCAACTTTAGCAAAACATATTAAGCAACACTAATAATAAATCAAAAAACAAAAACAAAGACGGTTTTATGGATATTTTAAAACTATGATGCTATGTTACTAAGTGTTTCCATTATTTTGTCCAACCCCTATATATATATATATATGTGTATCTGTTTTCGTTCACAACTTTGACCCTTCATAGATGCAAAGTTTACAGTGATATTTATGGGAGCAACTGTATTCGATAATATATACGTATTATTCATATTATTGTTTAAATGAACGCTACTCATCTATTTACAAATAAGTTTATCTTAACATTGTGTTGCGACTCTACTCTATACTGCCTCTCCCTCAACTTTCTCTAATTCCGTTTTTCCCCCTTCATTATTTTCTATCGCTCTCTCCTTCTCCCTCTTTCTCTTTCTCTCTCTCGTTGGTCACACGTGACCATCGTTCATGTTGCTTTTCCTCACGTGATCGTCTTTCTTTTCCTGCATGACGTTCTAAGGACTGGACGTCTTCTGTCTCTGTCTCTGTCTGTCTTTCTTTCTCTCTCTCTCTCTCTCCCCCTCTCTCTCTCTCTTCTCTCCTTTCTCTTTTCAAAGAAAATAATTCTCTTAGCGTTCACAATTTTCTGCTCGTTCTGGTCTAACGACTCTCCATATTTGTTTTTATTCGGTTCCTTGTATGCCTCAATTGTCGTGATTTTGCTCTCAACTTTTACCAACCCCCCCCCCCCACCCAGCATAAATCCAACATTTTATTTTTGGTATATACGGATACAACTGTCTTCAAAGAGTCATATTGTCGTTGATGCTCGATATGAGGAGTAGATTGACAACCGACAACTGCTGAAGGGTCGCTCTTTGTGTTACTTGTCCTATTTACCTTTTTTTCTCTTCTTTTTACGTATTTAACTCATTTGCTTTCGTACCTGATATATATATATATATATATATATATATATATATATATATATATATATATATATATATATATATATATATATATTTATATATATTATTTATTTTATAATTTAATTGAATGCCACGCATCCATTTCCAAGTATGTATATATATATATATATATATTATATATATATATATATATATATATACATATACTATATTTCTATATATATGTAGATATATACTTATATACATATATACGTATACATACGTCTTTCTGAGTGTGTGTGTGTGCGTTGTTCGTGTGCGTGGTGTGTGTGTGTGAGGGAGAGAGAGAGACTGTGCTCTATAAATAATTCTTCTGTATCAAGTAGACAATGAACTAATTATATGACAATTTTTATAACTTAAGCTGAAAATGTGCAGTTATTTTGATACTTTAGTATTGCTTTAGTGTTTGGGGATGCGTGTGTATATGTATGTTACAGTGAGTAGGTGAGTATGTGGTTGCGCATTTATGTTTTTGTATCTCTGATATTTCTCATTCCATTTTTGTTTTATACTAAGTGGAAGAGATAAGTATAATTGTTCCAGATCATATTCCTTTCCCATATTACTCAGAACAAAAACAACATCATCAACAGCAGCATTAACTGTTAAACAACTGGCACCAAGAAACATCAGAGCTAATAATATTAATATTGTTTATCATCTTTAAAATGTCACAGATCTTTGACATTTTTAGCCAACAGAAGCACTTAGAAATATCACTAAACATTATAAATAATAGCACACTTATAGGAAAAATGTGTTTTGGGTTGGAATGGATTAAGAAAAACAGTAAATATAGAAATATCGAATTAAATAAATGGTGTGTTTATTCATGTTTACTTCGTTATTATTCTCCTTCTGATCAAGTAGCAAAAACAATGATGTCAAAATTCTCAAGAAGAAATAAATAGATAAATACACAAATGGATATTTAAATATAGAAAAGCTGAAAGTAAGTCATAAAATAAAATTATTTGTAATAGATTCTCACAAAGGCAAAAGGTCAGCAATTTTGAATGAATGGTTTTATTCGTTACTATAACCCCTCCCCATGTAGTTGGCTGTATATTTCATCACGCCACGGAAATTGAACTCACATCATAAAGAAGATTGTCAGCTCACAACCATCAATAATAATATAAACGATGATGATGATGAAAATAATTGTCTCAAATTTTTTCCACAAGGGCAGCTTGGGGGAGTTGGAGATCAGTCGATTACATCGGCCCTAGTACTCAACTAGCAAAAAATATATCGATCTCGAAAGGATTAAAGGCAAAGTCAACATCGCCGGAATTTGAACTTAGAACGTAATGACGGGCGAAATTCTGCTAAGTACTTCGTCCAACGTGGTAACGATTTTGCCAGCTCGCCACCTTGATGATGATGACGATAAGGGTCGAAAGCGTGACTCACATTGTTAGTGCTTGTGAAATTCTTGCACAGAATGCGTACAAGCGTGGACATGACAAGGTAGCCCAAATCCTCCACTTGCTACATTGCCTTAAGTATGAATATACAACGGAAAAGGTAATCCATGAAAAGCGGAAGGCAACAATTCTCTAGAACTTGAACTTGTAGACAAGCAGGGTATTATAACATCGAAGGTCGTGTATAGTAACCGTTATGAGGGACAAACACGAGTGCCTAATAGTTGACGTGACAGTGCCTCCAGATCAACATATCATCATGAAAGAAAGAGAAAATGTTGATAAATATCGAGACATAAGAAGTGAGATCACTAAGATGAGACAGCCACGAGAGTCAAACATAAAGGTTATAGCTATAGTCATCGGAGCCTTGGGTTCAAAACCACCCAATCTGAAAAAAATACCACATTTGAAGACTTTAGAAAAGCCCTACAGTTTGATGTATTGCAAAAGACGGCATTATTTGGAACTGCAGGCATATTGCGTAAATTACTGTTCGTCTGAGGTCCTCGTGACTTGACACACAGTACAAATGTCCGGTAGATAAAATATTTTCGATCAAAAACCTCACAATATTGTATACTGTGCGACGTCTATAGTAATGAAAATAATAATAATAATAATAATAATAATAATAATAATAATAATAATAATAATAATAATAATAATAATAATAATACCACACAAGTTCAACGGACTTGTGCTGAATGTATGAGAGGAGTGTCCAAAGTGTGACTCCCGTAGTTAGTGCTTGAGAATGTCTTGCGCAGAAAGACTACAAACGTAGACACGCCCATGTAGCCAAAAATCCGCTCTGGATACTACGCCATAAGTATGGATATGAAGTTACAGGTGCTTGGTACAAACATACACCGCAAAACTTAATGGACGAAAAGGGGAAGACAAAAAACCACTCGGACTTTGACTTCCAAACAGAGAAAGTATTACAGCACCGAAGTCCAGATATAGTAGCCTTCAGGAGGGACAAACAAGAGAGCCTAGCAATTGACGAAGGAGTGGCAGGAAATTAACATATCATCATGAAAGAAAGAGAAAAAGTTGATAAATATGGAAACTTAAGAATTGAGATCGCTAACATGTGACAGCTACGTGAATCAAACATAAAGTTTGTAGCTATTGTCATCGGAGCATTGGATTCAATACCAACCAGTCTGAAGAAGCATCTGGAAACTTTAGAAATACACTGCAATCTAGGTGTTTTGCAAAAGTCGGCATTTTGCGTAAAGTACTGTCTGTCTGAGGTCCTTGTGACTTGGCAAACAGTACAAACTACCGCTTGACATAATATCGTCAATCACCAACATCACATATTTTATACTGTGCGACGACTATAATAATAATAATAATAATAATAATAATAATAATAATAATAATAATAATAATAATAATAATAATAATGATGATTATCAGGTACTGGATCGCATTGTTTCTGATCTTAACTGATTGAAAGTGTCACCATGTACATTGTTTTGTCTTAGGACAAAAGATGGGCTAAAGCAAATATTATACTCTGTACCACTGATTTGCTTGTCAGTTATTTGACCCTACTCAATTGAGCATATCTCATGACAGAAATAGTGGGGGAGCATCATAGCCATGTATTGAGAGGAATTCTTTAGGGTTTGCAAACAACTATTAAACAACACTTATTCAGGGATCTTATGAGCAGGAAGGGTTACATGACCTGAAAACAATTCTAACTGGACCCCATCTGCAAGGTCATGCGTTGCTTATCTCGATATGAAATCACCACATCGCACACATATGATTGTGATGTTTGTGCTTGGTATACCTTTATTCGACGTGTGATTATGATAGGTATATTAGGCTTAGTACCCCAGTGTCTATTTGATGGCATACACGGCTCTTGCACACAATCTCAGCTCTGAATGGATAGATTATAAAAAGGCCTTGGACAGCCTACCGCATTCATGGATATTGAAATCAATGGATATCTTCAAGATTCCTCATGTGAATTCAAATTTCCTGAGGCACAACATGTCAATGTAAAATACGAATCTACAATTATGCCTGTCTAATACAGTACTGACTACAACAAATATTAATATCAACTGCGGCATTTTCCAAGGTGATTCACTTTCATTTTAATTTTCTGTATAGCCCTAATACCCATTACAAGTGAACTTGTCGGCATTTTGCGTAAAGTACTGTCTGTCTGAGGTCCCTGTGAACAGGGTATGGATATAAACCTGGCGACAAGAAAGTAAGTAATGTGTTTTATATGGATGACTTAAAAATCTATAGGAAAGACAATAATTGGCGTGAAGGACTTGTACGTACTGTGAAAGTCATCTGTGATGACACTGGGATGGAATTTAGACTTGCTAAATGTGCTAAGGCCACGTTGCAGAAAGGGAAACTGAAGACATTACATTTAATGCTGTTGGCTGTTGACACAGTCAGAAAAGAACTCGAGCAGGAACAAACTTACAAATATCTCGAAATAAATGAGAGGTCTGGCATTCAGCATGCAAGCATGAAAGAAGATCCGGAAGGAGTATTATAGGAAACTAGTTCGAGCAGTCCCAAAGTGCGAGTTAAAAGCATGTAACAAGGTGTTAGCTACGAATTCCTTGGCAGTTCTGATTGTTATTTACAGTTTCAGTGTATTGAACTGCAATATGAACGAAATAAAGATGATTAACAAGAAAATCCGTAAGCTACTAACTCGCAAGAAGATGCACCGCTCAAAGGCACACGCACATCGTTTTTATCTACCCAGAGACCAAAGAGGTGGAGGATTGATCCAATTTGAAATCTACAAAATCACCAAAATTGGACTGGCAGAATATCATGAAACATCTGATAACTAGATACTAGAGTTCGTTGAAAATCTTGAAAGACGTAAGAAGCTTCATTCTGTTAAGCTGAATATTAAAACAAAACTTTCAAGTGAATTCATGCATAATACCCATGTAAAGTGCATGATGGAAATGCAGCAACTGCAATTGCAAAGAAGATCAAATTAATAGCTTTTGAACAATTGGCTGATAGATGGGAACAAAAAACGTCTGCATGGTAATATGCAGGCCGTAGGAAACGAGCTTATGTAGACCAGAAGCACGCCCATCAGTGGCTACGGTGCTTAGGGCGGCTAAAGGCAGAGAGTGAAGGATCTATCTTGGCTGCCTAAGATCCGATCGTATTGACCCGTAACTATAAAGCCTTTCGATACAGAGGCAGGAGAGCGTGGTAGTGAGTGAGAAAGTGAGAGAGAGAGTGATGATAGAATGTGTGTGTGCGTATGTGTGTGTGTGTGTGTGTGTGTGTGTGTGTGTGTGTGTGTGTGTGTGTGTGTGTGTGTGTATCTTCTCCTTCGCATCATTTGGAGTTAAACGGAAATGTCAAGAATCGAATCTAAACTTAACGACACTAATATATCTGAAGCTTCTATTGAAAGTGTCCTTTTCAGTTATTATCCTGTGAAATAGCAACACATGCCCGGTGTTACTAAGACACTGCTGATCATGAACAGCAAAAGAGCTCAATATTCTGATCAGAACTGAACTGAAAATCCCAATAAAAATATTACATATTTGAGGCCGTGGAGCACGAATTAATAATGGTACAACAAAGAGCAAGCTTTGGTTTCGGTGCTACATTGCAACTCAAACATCAGAAACGCCCGTAAAGTTTCACACATTTATTGTCTCTGTGGACGATTAATTTCAACTTTCCATAACATATGCTAGTTCTAACTACAGGCCTTCAGTTTATTTTAATTCGATAAAATCTGGATGAGCCGTTTGTTGTTTTTCTATGTCCATGTTTGTACATTCAGAAAATTCAGACAGTACCTGTTAGATATTTAGAAACATTAGTGCAATACATTTCTCACCTATCAGTTAACAAGACTGTAATTTCCTCTATGAATAATGGCATTCTAATCATCATATAATTCAAGCGTGAGGCGTTCATTAGAAGACTTCTACTTGTATAACTATTGATGTACACCTCGATGCTTGTTTAAAGTCCTTCAAATCTGGTCAACTTCAGCTACTCAACTTGCTCTCTCTGTCCGAGAAGATGGTTAATATACTACGATTCAGACTTTTCAACACAGCGATTCTACCTCTCAATTTTTGTCAGCTTTTAAATATGTAACCAGTTTAGCCTCCTGAATTTAGCTCAAAAGCTCATACTTCCACAATCTTGACTCAATGATGACCACCACTTCTATATCTAGTAACTTGAAGCCTTTGAGGCTCACGTACCAGATTACCCCTGGCAACATGTATTCACTGTGCCTGTTCTAAAGTCATGTCTTGTAAAGTACCTCTTACTTTATTCCTGTGGAATGACAAGTGTCTCTTTTTCTTGCTGATGCTTCTTATTTACTCGCGTTAGTCATTGTATACACTTTTTAAAAACATAACATAATTTTTTTTCATTTAATCTGGAATTTTTAAAGTGTGCATGTGTTACTTAGATAACATTTATATGCGCCGATGTAATATGTGTACTACCGAATTACTTGTATTTTTATATTGACGCGTGTGGTTCATTATTCCTTTGTTAATTGAGGCTTTCGTCCTGTATTTTATGCTTTCTTTGTTCATTACGTTCGTGCTGGTCGGTGTTCTGGCTATTAAAATGTTTGTGCGTTTGTGTGGGGGGTACTTGTATGGGGGCTGATGCTTGTGTCTGCGTCAGAATCATGTTGAACTTGTCTCTGTAGTGTTGGTGGTGGTAGTGTGTCTGTGTCTCTGTGTGTGTTTGTATGTGTATTTGTATGTGGATTTGAGAATTCAATGCAAAAATATCGACTCCTGTACATTTATTTTGTCTTAACCATTGATTACATTGTGTCTGTCAGTTTCGCCATCTATCCTGTTATTAAGAAATTATATTAAAATATCGATCCGCCTACGGTCTCCGCATGTTAAATTAATAACATAGAATAACGGTTATTTCAAATATTTCTTTAATTATCAACGACTCGTTATAGCGTATGCGTTTGTATATGAAATATATAACGTTCAATTCGACAGAAATTTAGTTAAATGTGTTATTGTTTTCTTGATATATTTTGTAACATGTTACAACCGCAGCGCTAAGATAATATAAAATAAATATCCCTAAATACTATGAGTTAAATCCAAATTTATTATGTGTCATTACGGATAATTACATATACATATATACGTAGCTACATATATATGTATTTATGAGTGTGTAATTTTGTGACTAATGTATGCTTGTGTGTGTGCGTGTGGTGTATATATATATTTACATTCATATATATTCACACACACCCATACATATATAGACACAAACATACATATAGAAAAAGTGCGTGGCTTAAAGGCTAGTGTATTTGATTCATGATTCCCAACGGTGCTTGTGTCTTTGAGCAAGTCACTTTATTTCACGTCGCTCCTGTCTACTTAGCTAGCAAAAATGAGTTGTACTTGTAATTTCAAAGAGGCAGCTTTGCCATATTGGGTGGGGGGTCACGCTGACTCTTACTTAGAACTACGTTTAGACTAAGTTTATCTGTGGCGTTCTCAGCCACTTGTCACTCAATTTCAAGGGTAGCCTGTTCCGTTCATCGGATCAACTGAAACATTCTTCGTCATAACCGAGGAGAGACGGACCACATATATGTGTGTACATGTGCGCGTGTGTGCGTGTATGTGTGGGTGTGTGGGTTGGTGTACGTGCGCGCGAGTGTGTATAGAGATAGATAGATATGTGCATCATATAATTGTGTGAAACGCAGGAAAATCATATTGTTGGCGTCTTTAGTTGTTGATCGTAATCGTAAAAGTAATATCAACAATAAACAAGCATTTGTTATGTACATAACTGTCAACAGAAGTCATCATATTTAAGTTTATTTTTCTTCTGTCTGTTGAATATCTTCTGTTATGTGAACTTATAACTATTTTTCTTTCCATTATTTCATAGCCTGAGTTATATCGCATGTTAGAATGCAAAAGGGAAAATACTATATTACTTATAAATAAACGTGCTTTGAAAATTCCAATAGGTCTTTATATATATATATATATATATATATATTTATATATTAGCATGCAGCACCTAAAATGTAGGCAAATAGAGATTAACTCAAGCAAATGTTATATAATCAGTCCTTCGATTATCCATTATTTACGAACAGCAGGAAAGCCCCTCAACCTTGACCCTCGATCATATTTATGGGTATAACTAATCTTTACTATCATCAAAAGTCATGTATCCTAAACGGCAGAATTTATTTTTCATAAAGTACGCCCTGAGATTTCAGACGATTTCACCAGCAAACTGGAAGGTTTGCTGGTGTCTAGTTTATAATTTAGTAATTTAATTTTCTTTACAAACCAATGTCAGCCTCTTTGCGCGAGTATATAAAAATAGTAGTTCAGAAATCTATACAGAGTATCTTTTCAAAGCCATTTGTCTGTAGAAAATGTGAGGCCACTAAATATCCAATTAATAAATTGAATTTCAGACAGCATAGCTCCTCCATAAACAAAACAAAATCAAAAAATTGAAACGAAAAAATAACTCAAAGGAAATTAAGTGAAATGGCAAAATATTTGTAAGTTCAAGTACTTTTAATATTATTTTTAATAACAGTAGTAGTAGTAGTAGTAGTAGTAGTAGTAGTAGTAGTAGTAGTAGTAGTAGTAGTAGTATTGGCGGCGGCAGCAGCAGTAGTAGTAGTCGTAGTAATAGTGGTAGTGGTGGTGGTGGTGGTGGTGAAATCGGGACGATGGTGAGGACGGTGGTGTTGGTGTTGGTGCTGGTGTTGATGATTGTAGCAACACCAGCAGTAGCCGATACACCAGTAGATTCACCAGCAATAATATCAGCAGCAGCAGAAGTAGTAGTAGTAGTAGCAGTAGTAGTAGTAGTAGTAGTAGTAGTAGTAGTAGTAGTAGTAGTTGTAGTGGCAGCAGCAGCAGCAGGCAAGAATAATAATGATTTATTGTCTGTCCGTCGTTGATTTTATGGATGAAGAGAAGGAATTTATTTTTTTCCCCATCTTAAGTTTATTCCTTTTCAATAATGATGTAGCTGTCGGTTTTTTTTTTACCAAATTTTGTTGGGTTTTTTTTCCAAATTCATTTCGCCTTTTATAGTGATTGCTGTTGTTTTATTTTTTCTTGTTAATTTATTGACAAGTTTGATTTAATGATTTAAAATTTAATTTCGATAAGACGGACAGACAGACTGACACGTTAGTAAACAGAAATAACAACAATAATAGCAGAATACAATAATAAAAGAAACGGTTGGCAAAGCTCTACAAACACAATAATAGCAATTATAAACAATTTACCAAGGAACATTGAGCGAAATAGAGTCCGCTTAGGTATATTTTTTGACTTGCGAGAAATAGTAGCTATAATCGCCACAAAATTATACTCTCATAGGAAGGAACGGAATATTTACAGCTACGTTGAGCTTTGGACAACAGTATTGGCTTGGGGTTGAACGATCATTAAAGCATGAGTCACTTCCACATAATGAATATCAACAAGCGTACCATATGTACATAGAGAATCTCTGCTCATTAGCTTGTTTTACTAAAATTAGCAACAAAAACAAACTCAATATATAGACCATAATATACAAATATAAGTACATATGGGATAAGATTTGTTTTTAATTTTTGCACAAAGCCAGCAATATTGGTGAAGAGGCTCAGTGGAGTAGATCGACCCCAGGATTCAAGTGTATGCAATGCAACGTCGACAACAGGACGTGAATTCAGCCAAAATACTGCTAAGTCTTTAGCCCAGGGTGCAAACGATTCTGCCATTTCACCGCTCTACCGTATAGGATAATATCATCTAGAGGTAAAGTGTGAAAATAACAAAAGATAATTATGGACATAATAGCTTTTACAACGGCAGACTTTAGCAAATATATAAACAGTATCTGACTGCCAAAAACACAAAACTTTCTTGAAATGTTTTGCATTTCAAAATGCAAAGCTACAGAATTTTTTAAGAAACTATTTCTGTGTGATTGCCAATAGCTTAATAATTCGTTATATCGTTATCAATGTAAGAGTATATTTAAGAGTATACCTGCAAGAGTATATCTGCAAGAGCATATCTGCAAAAAATACAAAACTCCTATTAAATATCAGAAGGAAGTGAAGTAATTCCTTATCAACAGTAATGTATTATTTTTTAATGCTCTTTGGGACATTCTAAAGAAGTTTATAATTACAATGTTTTTTAAATGCCAGCATTAGCATAGATGAAGCAGAACTATAAGTAAACACAATTCAACTTCTAATTGTATTTCAGTGTTTATTTTCCTGATTGAATTAAAAAATTCCTGCCCATTCTAATTTGCGTAATATGTAATTTATTGAGTTATATGTGTGCTATGTTTCAGAAAGAAAAAGAAGAGTGGTAATGGGAATATTTGATTGCTACTTTGGAATGTTCATCCACGGATACACTAGCGTTCACCTTAACTTGAGATACGTGTAGATGTTTACAGCGAAAATTCAAATAATATATTTACACTGAAATTATTTTCATGGCTCAGAAAATAATTTTAAATACACAGTTTACTTTTTTTCTTGCTTCAGTCACGAGACTGTGGCCTGATATTCATACTATGTCACTTGTGCCGAAACTCTGTCTTACGGGGACGTAAACTTATAACGCCGGTTATCCAGCCTTAGTGCAGAAAAAAAAGACACACACATACAGACGCGCGTACAAACACATACTTACACACTAACATGCACGCACGCACACACACACACGTATATTTATAAGATGGGCTTCCTTCACATTCCGTCAACCTAATCCGCACATAAGTATTTGGTCGGCCTCAAGTGATAGTAGAAGACACCCGACCTATGTGTCACGTCGTGGCAGTGAACCTAGAACGATGCGGCTGCTCCCATGATTTTTTGATAAATATACGAACAAAACTCCATTCTATATTCCCTTTACACAGCCTCTGTTATACTTGCAGAACACAGGGGAGAAACCTGCCGTGCTCCTGCTTATAAAATTACAAGTGGGGAGCAAACTAGACATAAAACACTAAATGACGGAAACTTCGACATTCTGCTCGCCGATATTCGACCTTTAATCACCATAATATAATG
Organism: Octopus bimaculoides; assembly: GCF_046866305.1. Lineage (NCBI taxonomy): Eukaryota > Metazoa > Mollusca > Cephalopoda > Octopoda > Octopodidae > Octopus > Octopus bimaculoides. The sequence goes on along the minus strand of NC_142932.1, from coordinate 58,888,411 downwards.
TAAGGGGAATGAATAATTCAGACCTTACCACTTACAACTTATGCAATACATAAATAGATGGATGAGATAACAAAACTTTAGTTGAATCTTCTTGCTATTAATACTTAAAGGAAACTCATTACAGCCTATCACACTTCGAAGTCCATGCATTTGCAATCCGAGAGCAGGAGTTTGTTACGAAATACCAAAATAAACAAAAAGATAACGGCGTACTTTGAACCGGCTTTGCAATCGAAAATGTCGATTATGTCGGTCGTTTTATTATAGATATAGTACCTCATATATCTGTCCTATTGTTTCGTCACTTTTCAACATGTAATTATTTTTATTATTATTATACTCATATGTAACTGTTGTAACTTTTCTGTCATTGCACTTCAAAACCTCTTGCAATGTCTCAGCAGCTCTGCCTATACTTTCAGGATTATAGCTTGTTGTAATTTTTTTTCCTCGAGAACCATACCTGGTACACTTTATGCCTTGTTGTGCATTAGTGTTAAATTGCATCTTATAAAGTATTTTTGGCCGAGACATTCCTATCCATTCCTACATACTTGTGACCTAATTGAGTTGTCTGGGGAGCTAATAAATTTGTCTGGTCCTTCACATAACTAAAACATAATTTTTGCATCACTAACTGCTTTCCAAATTCTCGAGCTAATTCACTTTAAGGATAGCAGGAAAAAGTATTACTATTTTGAAATTATTACTTATTGTGCCACGTGGTTTGTAACCTGATCCATGAAAGAGCTTTATTATGAGTACCACCCGATTAGTTAAATCCATATATTGTCAATTGAACACACACACGCACACATATGAGAATGAAGAATTTGGTCATTCAAAATTTATGTTTATTTACAGTTTCTATAATGATAAACTGGCTGTGAATGAGCGTTAAATTTGAATGTTCACATTTTTAATTCTCCTCACTTTAAGTAGCCAGAAAAAAACCCTGTAACATCGGATGGGAGTTAAAGGAAATTTAACATAGAACGCAACATGTTAAAGAACCTGCCTTTGCATTTTACATACTCGAAATCTGCCTGTATATTATAACCCACCTCGTAGTACACACACACATACCCACACACACACACACACACACACACACATACACACACACACACACAAATACATACACACACACACACACATACAAACATATATATATATATATATATTTATATATATATATATATATATATATATATATATATATATATATATATATATATATATATATATATATATATATATATATAAAGTCTGTCATACCGGCCATGACGAAGGGAAATAGCCCTGAAACGCGAGTCGCCTTTATATATTTATATTTATATATTTATATATTTGATCCTTTATATTGAACACTCAATATTTTATCTACATTCAATACTTTCTTTCATGGTGCCATCCATTTTTATTTTATTTTATTTTATATTATATATTGTATATTATATTATATAATGTATATTCCATATTCTATACCCCACATTGGTTCTGCAGGAATATAAATAAAACATAAAAAAACAGACAGTGTTGGAACTCTTTTAAACAAAATAATATATATATATATATATATATATATATATATATATATATATATATATATATATATATATATAAATAAAGGGTCAGCCAAAAGTAGCTATACACTTTGAAATATTTTTCATTTTATTACTTTTACACTCATTTATTACAATACATTTATGAAACACAGTTTAATCTCGTAAATGGTGGAAATGTCCTCCTTCAACATGGGAACATTCCTCAAACCTCCCAGAACACTTTAACATACAGCACGTTATTCACGGTACCTGTAAAAATCGAATAAGTTAATTTTAAAAGTGTTTACCTACTTTTGGCCCTCCCTGTATATATATATATATATATATATATATATATATATATATATATATATATATATATATATATATATATATATATTCGCGGATCCACTATGAAAACTTATAAGAAATACCAGTTTGGTGCCTAACACGAAAAAGAAAAACCACAAGCTCCGAAGCGAAAACTTTTTGATAGCATAAACATATTAACTCGCCGATTAAAAAGGGAGTGTTTGCATCTTAGGTAGAGAGTTCCTATCGAAAAATATACTTTATAACCGAGTCTTTGCAGACTAATCCATTATTTGTTCCGATATCTCGGACAAGATCTTATATTTTAAACCTTTTTTTACCCTACTGTAGGAATCCATTCGTCCAGTAAGTGAAAACCAGTAATCATATTACAACATGTGAATTGTTGTATTGTTTCTTTCATTCATACGGTTGTCACAAGGAATATATAATTTTCATTGAACTTACTACATTTGCTATTGTTATTACTTATTTTAGTGTCTTCTGTTTTGCGGTATTCTTTTCTGAGCATTTGTGAACCTAGGTTTAGCAGAAAAACGATTAAGATTAGGAATTTTATTTGATACTTCCGACTCAAGAAGAGGAAACCTGACACTTCGCAATATGGACGGGTATCATACTTAGTTTGATGGAGTTCACAATAGGGTGGTTTTTCTCTAGTTGTTTTCCAAACAACTTGCAAATTCAAGTGATATCAGTTAAAACCTCCGCATACCGGATGCCAACATGTATATAGGGTCATCAATGGGAGAATAAGCGCCGTTTCGGGGCCTACTTTTCGACAGCACCATTGCGTACTGCCTCACTCCTCACTGAAATGAGGCCCTGCTTGCTAAATCAACTGTTTATCAGATTTATCTCAATATTCTTCTAGCCATTGCTCATCATCTCTTCTTAACCAAATCCAGTGGCTAGCCTTTTCCACTGTAGTTTGGATATCATGCGTGGTAGTATTTTGTTTACGAAGACTTAAGCCTAACATAGTGTCCAACGAACCCTCTACATCCAACTTCGATCGGAAAATGCTCCGCCGATTGCATAATGCTCCGCTTTCCAGCCTGCTTCTCGAGAGGGTTTACATAACGGTTAATCTTTCAAGCCTGAGCAGCGTCCCTCTTATCTTCACGAGGAACGTTTAACTCGATTAGATTTACCATTTCCTGTTTTTTTTTTTTGACACCATATTGATATCCGCTTTCTTCGTAACTGGAATGGAAAAGAATCCCTGGCACCCTGGTAAATCTGCAGTCACCAATAGTCGTTCTTTTCTAATTATTTGGTTTTGTTATGAATGAAGGCATATTACCTACGTATTTAGCTATGCAAACATAACAGATGAATTTAGAATTGTTATGTGAATACAGGCGAATATCATCTGCCCAAAACATAAATAGCTTTGACCATTCTCGAAATAAAGAGTTAATTTATCAAGAGGTGTTAGTGAAATACATTGATTTATTGTGGCATTTGGATTCTTCCATTCCGAAATTTAGGTTTTAAAGAAAAGTGGAATAAAGAAAATGGCACGTTTTTAACGATTATTTTAGATACATGAAACAATAAGCATATTTCCTCTACAAAAATTTAAACATTTTTCTTTATTTGTCTTAATGTTATTTACAATACAATTGAATCTATAGATTTTTCATCAATCAATATACTCTCCTAAATTCAATGAAGAGACTAAAAAGTAAAAGGACTGTGTCAATTATTATGTTTGGCATAATTTTTTATACTTTTTGTAATGGACCAAAAAACTAGAATGAGTAATGTTTCGCCAAAGAAATTTCCTCAAAAGATCATAGTCACATAATTTAAATCAGACATTTAAAAATTAGACGGGAAAATTTGGCAGTATACATTTGGTACTTGTTATGAGAATGAAATCCTAATTAAAATAAAAAGTAATACCCTAAATCGGACTCAACCTCCATTTTATTATCTTCTTTTATAATTTTAATTTATTTACTTGCTGCTATTTTCCCCCGAACTCTTAGATGTTTTGCAATTGATTTTTGGCATCGACATGTTGCTAGCCTTCAAAGCAATTTAATGTAAAGGTTTTGTTTTATTTCAGAATCAGATAAATAAAGAAAGAAAATAAAGATTTGAATGTTTTTCATTTTGTTTTCATTTTTTATGGAGTGGGGAAACGTATTCTATTCGTTGTAGCATCACATTATATTGAGAGTATTATTTTCGGTCGGTCGATGAAAGAGTATGAAATTCATTTAAAGGAAAGTAAATGACTGATAAAAGAAAATAAACAAACTATATATACAATAAACAAAAATCGTATTTTTTTAACGAAAAAATACATGAATAAAGAGATTTTCTAAATAATAGACAGCGAACTGTTTGTAAGATAACAAGCGTTAAGGTTAATGGAACAAACCTAGCACGTGGTGTTCAGTAAGTTATGTGGAAGACACATTTGATAAACAAATAACCAAAGCGCAATTCGTGTAATAAATCAAAGAATCAAGACTTAAGAATTCTCAGGTATGTGTCGATATGTTTGCATCGTTGTAATCTGTAATTGACACGGGAGCTGACGAAGGAAGAGAGTAGGCAAAACTGCAATTCAATGAAGACTAGACAATAAGGCACACATAAAGACATTGACACCAAACACAAGCGTGCACGCATGTGTACACACACATACATATGTACATACACACATACATTAGGTGTGTATGTTTGTGTGTGTTTGTGTTTGTATTTAATTCACACTATGTGGATTTAAATATATTCACGGATTCAGTACGAAATCTTATAAGAAATACCAGTTTCGCACCTGAGACAAATATCTACACCATTATCTGCGAAAGGAAGATGTTTCAACAGTCTAAGCATATTAAAGTGCGGATTATCAAGGAACATGTTTGGATCTTAGGTACAAGGATCCTATCGAGAAATAACTTGTAGTCTACACCTAATGCTGATACAACCAGTTAGAAGCCTGCAAGTTGTTTAAGAAGGATAAAGTGAAAACGACGCAATGCATGTCCTGGAATATCGAAGCAGGTCCAGGAATGAACAACTGCTAGTGATTGCGAATAGGAATATCACAGAGTTTACAGATCGAGAGCAGTAACTAGAGAATGAGGTGAAACCCTGCAAGCTACATATAGTTGGATGCTTGTTTGAAAGGTTCCATGTCTCTAGCGCTATAGATTTGGATGGAGAATAGAAATTACTCGATCAAGTTTTAGCGCCAAATATATCTGCACAAACGGGAGTAGGATTCTAAAAAGCCTTCGACTACAAGATAGTGTTATGGAGTGGATCTAACTGGGCTGGAAAGATCTTCTTCAATACGATTAGGCTTAAATAATGACTACTGAAGCTGCTGCTAGTTTATGTAGCAAATCTTGAGGACAAATACATATCCTTCGTTCACAACGTCACTGCAGCTTTAGATGTAGTTATGACCGAGTCATGTGTCCTACAACAATACTGTAATGCTCATGTTGCCACTGGTCACAAGACGTGGAAGAAATAGTAGAGCGACTGGGAGGAATATTGACTCTAAGATCAATGCGAATAGTGGGGCCTCACTAAACTTCCGCGATTGAAATGTTCTCGCTCACAAACCTCCCTTCCAATCATATGTCCATTTTTACACATGCTGTTCTTTTATTTGTGAGATGCAGTAGCAGAAAGATTGAAACTGCCCAAAGCCTTGTTATGGGAGGACTTTAGTAATCTCACGTTAGATTGACCAATTTGCTATTCACCATTCGTTGACATTGTACTAAGAAGTGGTCTTCGACATCAGCCATTTAGAACTCTGCTAGGAGTCGTTCTCTCTGCAGAGCAGGTAATCCTTCAGAGATGAAGATATTACTTTGTGCATTCCTAAATCCAATCACAATAAAATCCCCCTGAGGACAAAATTCGCACCAAGGGGCAAGACAAATCTCACCAAAGCTAAAGTCGCAGAGGGGACTGGATCACTCGAAGATGCCAAGTATCCTAGGGAGCATGAATTGCAGTCTCAGATGTTAAAAGACTTACACATTTAAAGTATTCTCAGGCTTGGCATGTTTGCAATATGATAAGGTGGATATTTGCTAGTCGGGGTATTTTAACTGGATTGCCTTGTTCCTCCGCTTCATTTACTGCATTGCCAGAGGGGCTGTCTTCAAGTATTTCGTCGTGGATGAGCCCTTTCCAATGTCATTAAATGCAGATCATTGATTAGTATGTATGCAAATCTGTGCTGCTTGCTAATGGGAACGAAGATAGAAACCATTTTCCTTCGTCCATGACGATTCAGTGTATAAATTATATTTCTGTCTACGAGTTACCTTTGCTGATATTCGTATAAGCTGACGGTGAGAGACGAGCACTGAAGCGTATCTCTCTCGTCTAGAGCATGTGGCATTCATGCAGCAAGTGTGTTTGGACCTTACCTATGAAGTGAAGATAACGACCGACGCTAACATGAGACCTGGGCTTCCCTAATGGACTACCGCGATTTCTCGTAGATGAGTTGGTTCACGCAATCCTTATTGAACTGAACAAAGGCATTGTCTGTGAGACCGAATTTCCACTCCTTCAAGTGTGAAAAGAGTTTCCGCTTCATTTGTTTCAAACATAGAGCATGATATTTACATTATTTACATTATTTACATTTGACGGATGTTTGTTGTTAACACATCGTTTCGGCTGATATATCCTCCAGCCTTTATCAGATGTCTTGGGGAAATCTCGAACCAGGTTTCGCATGCGTGAGACATTTTTCGATGTTGTTGTTGTTATTATTGTTATTGTTATTATTATTATTAATATTATTATTATTATTATTATTATTATTATTATTATTATTATTACTATCATTATTATTGTCTTTATTTTTCAGGTCACTCCTTGGAATCGAACTCGGAATCTTGGGGTTAGTAACCACTACGCCATATGCGCACGGGCATATGGCGTAGTGGTTAAGTGCACGGGCTACTAATCCCAAGATTCCGAGTTCGATTACTAACAACAACAATAACAACAACAACAATAAAAATAATAATGATAATAATAATAATAATAATAATAATAATAATAATAATAATAATAATAATAATAATAATAATAATGATAATAATAATAACATCGAAAAATATCTTAAGAATGAGAACCCAGGTTCGAAATGTCCCCAAGTCACATGATGAAGGCTAAAGGGTATATCAGTCGAAACGTTGTGTTCACAACAAACAAGAATAGGACAAATATCCATCAAATGTAAATAATGTCAATAATGCAAATAATCTACATAATTTCTCATCTCTTAAATATAGAACTGTATAGCGCTTACTAAATGCAGACTTGGAACCTTCATTTGGAAAGGATGTTGCCATTCTATACAGCAATGCTAGAAATAAAGGATTTTGTCCCTTCTACTGTGTTTGATATCGGGCTACACGACAACTACTATAAATAACAGGAAATAAAATTTATAATGTTCAAAACCAGAAATATCATTAAGCCAACAAACGTACACATCACTGTGTGTTCCAATAAAACTTTGATATAGATAGTTTATTCATGTATCAGTCTATCATTATACATACGTTCATCGATGTATATGTGTGTATGTCTATATATATATATATATATATATATATATATATATATATATATATATATATATATATATATATATATATATATATATATATATATATATATATATATATATATATATATATATATATATATATATATATATATATATATATATATATATATATATATACATATATATACTTTATCAGTCGCACACACGCACATATGGACACACATGCACACACGACCCACCAACATATGACTATATATATATATATATATATATATATATATATATATATATATATATATATATATATATATATATATATATATATATATATATATATATATATATATATATATATATATATATATATATATATATATGTATATATATATATATATGTTCCTATTTCTTATATCTGTTTCCGTTTTCTCTTAGGGCTTTGAACCAATACATTCACTTGGAGCAAACCACTATGTAAACATCCTCTCTGAAACATTTCTTATATTTTAAAGATAATATTTTAACCAATTCCAAGGAAGGTATTTACATAGGAACACATTTTCGTAGAAAATTTGTTTATGATCTTATCTTTGACATTTAGAAAATTTCTTTACTTTCTCCTTGTGTTCTTTGTATTTATCATCTCCAGCTCTTCGGGAGTTTTTCAACCCACACCCTTCTACTTAGTACGTGTCATTCTCAATAGCATCGCTATATCATTAGCTGTTGTTTTTATTATGTTTTTTAAAAATTTTTACATCAGGTTATTTCAGCGTAAAATGTGGGGAAAATAAACGAAACTTCATGGCAGAATCTTTTTCCATTCCCTCTCTTTTTCCTATAGCATCGCATAAAAAAACGTGAAACAAAAAATAAAATTTTCCATATACATCATATATATATAGGTATGTATACAGACATAGACATATAAGATTATGGTTATGTACGTATGTCTGTTCCTGCCTATACATATATATCTATATATATATATATATGTTTTTGTGCGTGTGCGTGTGTATGTGTGTGTGTCAGCAATGTTTGTCGCCATTTCAACATGGCAAATCCATACGAACCGACGTTACTACCATTTCTAACCACAGCAGGACGTTCCCTCTAGGTAGATATCGATGCAAAGTGCACCCGATTATATTGCAAGCACGGGAGCGAAGCTTTACCTTCTAGCGACTTCACAGGACCTCCAGACTGTCCAGCTTCTGGCTGTTTCCTGGCTGCAAGCTCTCTAGCTCTCTCTATGTATATATATATATATATATATATATATATATATATATATATATATATATATATATATATATATATATATATATATATATATATATATATACACACACATATCTATACATTATACACATATACATATATTTTCAGCCGATGCTCGAACATTTTGCCTTATATGTTGTTATTAATTACGGCTGCTCATCCTTTCTACCAGGGAATGGAATTTCAACAATAAATCAGTGCATTAAAAAGTGGCTCTGAAGAGGGCTGGACTATATCGACCTGATTAGGCTCATTGCTGACATCAGACGTAAGCCGTTTCCTAAGTCTTGTACCCCATTTTTGCAGTTATTGTTATTTTTATATACTGTATTATTATGTTTCTATTGATGTGTGTGTGTACGTGTATGTATGCATGAAAGGAACTAAAGATGTTAACATTACAGAGACGTCTATATCTTTTATCGCTGACAGTAAGATTATCAATAAGTATATGTTATTAATATTTTTCAAGTATGTATATAAAAGAAAATTATGTTTAATATTAATATTAATTTTTAAACTCAGATTTAAGGGACATTTATATTAATAATAATTTTTATTAGTGTTAAACAAGATAGTAGTATAAATTGTGTATCACGTGATTACGTTGAATGCAATTTTAGTTTAATTTGAACAGGGATGTAGTGTTATGCCATCAAAATTACTGTTGTTGATAGATTTACATTGTGTTCTGTTAATTACATGTATTATATCAGTGAAGTTTATCAATTTAAATAATCAATTTATTTTTAATTAGATTTTTGTTATATATATATATGGTGGTTGTCTACTTCTTATACAGAGTTTGACCACCTCCTGTACCTACACCTTAGCAACATCATGGCGTCGGATGTGATTTTTTAAACCAGACAATGTTCTAAAAAGACACCCACATGGATTGCACTTCTGATTTCCACCACCAATACCTGCAGATAAGTTATGCTCTTTGTGGATCTTAACACGTCTTTTTAGGCCTCCATTGGCCTTGCAAATCTTCTGGCATACACTGCATTCAAAGGTGTGCACAGTCATATAGTCAGAATAGTTAGTGGAGGCTTGTTTTCCATGTGTTTACAGATGAGATTTGAGACCACCCAAAGTCAGGCATGGTCTGTCACAAACTGTGCACACAAAAAGGGCATTTTCGCTTACCTTCTCGATAGTTACATTCTTCCTTAAATCTCTTTTGAGTCTTTCTTACATTATCATGGCCTCTGCAAATGCTTTTACACCGCACCACACTTTTGTTCGCCATCCAACCAAACGAAGCAAGGCTTTCTATGTCTTCTGGAACCATTCTAAGTGACTTCATAGTAGTCCTTATGCCGTCCTAAACCTTTTTTTAGGTTCACACCGATAACGTTTCCCCTCTGCAAGCTCAACTTAAAACATCTGTTTCGACACGCGTTCATCTGCCATTCGAACAATATGGCCACACCCTCTAAATTGGCTCCTCAAAATCATAGCTTTAATTGAGGTGATGCCTGAAGATGCATGGACATCTGTGTTTAGAGTAAAATAACTCCATTTAATTTTTTAAATGCAATGAAAGCATTTTTGGTGGAATAATTCTAACAGTTTAAAATGCTTTTCATAACAAGTCCAAGTTTCACAGTAATACAACAGTCATGGTAAGACAAATGATTTGTAAAGTAGCAGCTTTGTATTCTTATTTATATGTTGCTGGCACCAAACACGTGACTCCAAGCGACCAAATGTTTTTGTAGTCCTTTGAATTCCCAGCTGTATTTCTGTAACAAGATTTCCATCATTTTGAACAGCGCTTGCAAGGTAGACGAACGAATGAACGACCTCAAGTAACTTTCCATTAACAAAAGTTTTAGTGGGGTTACAAACAGCAACACACACAGATTGATGCATTACAACTATTTATTTTTGTTTCAAGTTGATGGTTAAGTCAAAATCATCACAAACTGATTCAAATGCAGATACAAGAGACTGCAGACCTGTTTCAGAATGAGTGAGAAGATTACAATCGTCAGCATACAAAGTTCCCTAATAAGTGAAGTGAAAAGTTTCGTTTTGAATTTCAGTCTGATCAGATTAAAAACATTCCCTGTTGTTCGTTATTTTATGTAAATAGCCTCCTCGGAGTTTTGAAAAGCGTGTGACAACACAACAGTAAAGTATATTGCAAAGAGGGTGGGTGCATAAAGGTTTCTTGCTTTACTCCATTTTCCACAGCAAAAGGTTCAGAAATCCAGCGGAAATTAACTCTAGCTTTCATACATTGATGCTATGCCCTGACCATGTTTATAAATTTTTGTGGGTAACTTATTTTCCTTAGAATTACTCACAGAGCATTTCGATTAACAGTAGCGAATGCTTTGCTCAATTCAAGAAAGTAATAGTATAGAACAACATTGTGTTCAATGCACTTTTCTTGTAATTGCATGACGCAGGCACACATACACACACACACACACACACATACACACACACACACACATACACACACACACACACACACACACACACACACAAATATATATATATATATATATATATATATATATATATATATATATATATATATATATATATATATATATATATATATATATTCATGCCTTTCGCTTCCTCCCAAAATATTATCATACAGAATTTGCTCATATAGTAATTATATCACTTGTAATTGCACTGGATCGCTAAATTATCGTGATGTGTAATTTATATGTAAACTTACATGGAAGTGTGTTTACATGTCAAGTGTTGAAAATTCTCTACGAATAGAACTTGAAAACAAATCAACCTCTGTAAATGACACATATCATTTGGTGCCTATATCGAACATTTCCATCAATAAATTTGTAAATTTCTATCAGAATAACGATAAAACATCATATATATTAAATTAAATGTTTAATTGCTTAGGCATTCTTATATTAATTTTATGTAAGCTACGACTATATTTGAATATAACTCAATATTCAAATCGACGTGTGTCGGTCAATGTATTCTTCAAAATGCTGCGCACTATTAAGCACGTAAACAACCTAAATAAAATGCACCCCATAAAAAGATTACACTTGAGATTATAGCTAATGCAACACAGACTGTTACGTCTGAAGTGTATGACATGTCAAGTAATCTTGGATAGCAATGTGTGTAGATATTTTAAAAGTGGCACGTATTCTATTGCCGGCATTCTGTTGGAGTACATTTCTATTATATTTAATTTTGGAACACCACGGTTCGAAATGCTGTGAATAATATTATATAATTACTTACAAAGCTCCAAGATATTGAAAAATGTTTGGAATGTGTCACTGAGATGTAGAATGTTTTTTTTTACCTTCTACATATGCTCGAGCAGTGAGCTGTTGTTTACAAATCTAGGTAACACTGATGTACTGTCTTTTGAAATCCTTTTCAATACCGACCCCCAAAATTATCACAATTTGAAATACATTACCTAACGAAAAAATTGATCAATTCTATGAATCAGAAGTAGAATTTCGATAGCTTCTCGTCGTAGCTTGGGTTTAATCGGTATCAGAGGCAGATTTGACCGTAGTGTTTGATATCTGAGACAATTCTGGTCAGGAGAGTTACATCGAGTAACATCGGAAATATTCAGCATATTATACTAGATTTTCTACCAGTTCTGGTTTCATTCCACTGGTTGAATGATAATTTGTTCTCTCTTTCGAAAATTTCTCACCTCATTGATGTTCTGCAAGTTCCTTGTTATAAAATGTAGGATGCTATTAAATATGAAGCTAAATTATTACATTGCTAAGTTTATTCAACTTAAATGTTTCTAATTATGCATACATATAAGTAGATTACAAGATATCCTCATTTGGTTTCATTAGATCTAATATATATCTGTAGTATTATATAAATGATTTTATTCTATTTGCGTATTCTGTTAATAATGTGTTAATATTGCTTTAATATCATTAGTAAATCTATTTATAATGTGACGATACTTATTCTCAGAAATTTGTCATCGCTCTACAACTGTGGGCCAATATGAATCTGATTAAAATGTGCTCAATTTTGCACCGCACACAACGGAAATTTTCTTTCGCATGAAATTTCCTGGACGTCCAAGTGTATAAAATTAAACTTTGAACCAGAGAGTAAGACCTGAATTTGTGGGAAAGGAAA